>NW_028067271.1:0-14753 GCF_054177405.1 Leptonychotes weddellii
TTGAGTTTGTAGGTGTTCAGAATGGTTTGCTCCCTATCCAGCTGAATTCCTGAGAGGAGACGAAATCCAGGTCTCCTACTCCTCCGCCATCTTGCTCCGCCCCCCCAGATATTTAAAAATTTTTAGTGTTAATTTTTTTCTTCATCTTATAAGAAGGTTGACATTTTTGCTTTATTTTGCTCCCTCTACTCTGAGTTTGGAGTTTTGGAAAGTCTGCCATCTATCTAATTATGCTTTCTTTGTAGGGAATCTGTCCCTTCTTCCATGCTTTGAAGGTTTAGGAATCCCTGTCTGTGGGGATCTCCAGTTTCATTCTGCTGTACCTATGAAGATTTCTTTTTTATTTACTTTGCTTTGGAGTTATAGGGACTCTTGAATACAAGGATTTATAATTTTTTTTCAATTCTGAAGAATTATCAGCAATTTTTTTTTAAAGTATGCATCTTTCTCAATTTCTTTATTCTTTCTCTTTGGTCATATTTTTTATATAGCTGTTAGATTACTGCCCTTGATTCTTCATTCTCTTATTTTCTTATATTTTACTGTTTGTCTCTCTGGAGCACTGACAGTTACTCCTTCAGTGTTCTTTTACTTCACTAACTCTCTCTCTCTGGGCAGATTCACTCTGTTGTTTACTTATTGAAATTCTGATCCTGCCATTTATGTTTTTTTGCTTCTAAAAGTTTTATTTGATCCCATTTTGCTTTTGCCACATAATATTTTATATCACTGTCATATATTTGATATCTCTTCCTGTTATAGTAATCATATTAAGAATCCTATCTATGTGGTGTGCTTGGAATTCTAGTACCTGCAGTGTTTGTAGATTATATGTTATTTGTTCCTTGTTTGTTGGTTTGTTATTCTGCTGACTCATTCATTGTGCTCTATTTCCTCCTGTGATTTTTCACTGTGAGCTCAAGTTTTTTGGCACTCTGTGGGTATTTCTTGGGGTTCAGCTTTATAATGTATCACAAATACAGAATTTGCATTTGCACTTGCTTTTGCCAGGTGCCCAAGGATACTGGCAATGAGTTACCCTTTAAATTCTGTATTGGGATTTGAGGCCACACAGATAGTGTGAACCTCATTTGAAACCCACCTGTGGGACAATAATATATACAAATTCTCAGGAGAATTAGTTGTTAATTCTTTCATCCAGAGCCAAATTCAAAAAGACAAGTTTTCTACTATAGCCCTTTGGGTAGTAGAAATGTTTTTCATGCTTACACACTATTATAATGCCACTTCTCACCTTGCCTAGGTCCTGCCAGCCACAAGCCCAGGATGAATGCAATCAGGGTCACTTCTTGTGCAGAGCCTCCTTATCCCTAGATTGACAATTATCATTCTGACAACTAAGAAATTTTTTCCTCTTCCCTTATCGCCCTGGTTATGCTTTGGCATTATTTTTTGTTTATCTATCATTTTTTGTATGTTATCTTGGAGAAAGATTTTAGTATATCTGACTCAAAGGAATTCCAGATCTAAGATTAGTTTTGTGTGTGTATGTGTGTGTGTGTGTGTGTGTGTGTATGTTTTATGGTGGAAATCTATTGGTTTTGAAATCAAGCAGACCTGGCTTGTAATCTCAGCCTCACCACTTGCTAGCTTTGGTGACCCTATGCGAGTTAACTACCTTCTCTGAATCTTTCTTCCCATGAGTGAAAAAGAGAGAACATCTAATTTACATAATTCACTGTGACAGCGTTAAATGAGACTGCATTACCTTGGAGGCTGCTAGAGGTGAAAAATAAAAGTTGGTTCCCTTCTTCTCATTTTCTGTTTTTTAACTATTTACTTGTGTTTGTCTCAGTTCCAAAACCTTATCTGAGGTCATAATTGATTCCTAAAACAGTGAACAAACTACTGATCTGGATATTTATTTCCTTTCTCTAGTTTGCTTTGCCTATAATTTTGAATGATTATCCTGGATGAACAATTTGAACAGTTTTGGCAGTGGCCTTTCTGGATAAAGTTAGAAAACAAAACTTGTCACCTCAACAGAAATGTTTTGTGAGTGAATGAATGATTTTTAAATGCAAAGGAGTTTTATTATTATTGCTTCAAACCAAGGTGTTCTTAATATGATATTGATGAAAAAGAGCCTAGGGATATTCTAAAGATCATAGATTTATAAAGGCTATATTGCTTCCATATAACCTTATTTTAATTAAATACATAATACTTCAACAAGATTGAGTAGAGATTGATAGGCTAACATTTGGATTGTTTTTGAAATGAAGAATCACACAAACCAGGTGAAATGAAGTAAGTCATACTGTGAAAACAAGGCCCATATAATATATGTAATTGCTATCCTACATGACTTAGCATAATAAAGAATGAAATTTTTTATTAAAATTGTCATTTTTGTTAATGGCATATTTACTATTTTTCTCCCTTAGAACTGATTTCTTCTGTTTTGTATCACAGAGGAATTTGATGTTTAAAAATATGTTGGTTTTTTTTCCCTCTACATCCCACTGGAGAGGTACAAGAGGAGGCCTTGTGGAAAGTCAGGATTTTCACTTCAACCCATTGAGCCCCCCCTTCACCATACTCTCAGGGAGCAGTAATGAGGCATTCCTGTGCCTCCAGCCATGGTCTTGTCAATGGAAGCCTGGAGAGTGACTGGAATTCCACCTATAACCAGCTGTAACAAGGAGATTCTCACCTTGAATGAGAAAAGACAATCAACAGATGCCAAACCTGAAATGATACAGATGTTACAATTATCTAACAAGTATTATAAAGTAGCTGTCATAAAATTGTTTCATGCTTATTACAAACAGGGTTGAAACAAATGAGAAAATAGAAAGTCATAGAAAAATATAAACTGTAGAACTGGAAATACAATTGAGATAAAAACTCAATGGATGGGCTGAACAGCAGAATGGAGAAGATAAAGAAGACGTTAATTAACTTGAAGATAGTAAAATAGAAATTACCGTTTCTGAACAAAAGAGAGAAATTGGATTTAAAACAAAACAAAACAAAACAAAACTATGGGTCCTATGGGACTCTAACAAAAGGTCTAATATTTATTTCATCAGAGTCCCAGGAAAAGAGAAAGAGTTCAGAGCTCAAAGAGTGCTTGAAGAAATAGCCACTGAACACCCCCCCCCAATTTTGTAAAAGATATAATGCTACACATTCAAGAAGTGGGGCAGATCTCAAAAAGATAAACCCAAGAAAACCTGTCAAATTCTGGCAAATTCTGAAAAGTAAAGACAAAAATTTTCAAATTCTTGGCATCTTGGTAAATTCTGAAAACTTGGCAAATTCTGAGAACTAAAGACAAAAAAAAAATCTTAAAAGCATAAAGGAAAAAGTTAACACTTTAGAAATAGGGAGGAAACAATCTACTGCAAACGACAGCAGATTTTCCCCTAGAAGAAGGTGGCAAAGTATTTTCCAATGGTTGAAAAGAAGGAATGTTAACCCAGATTTCTATGTATGTCAAAAATATCCTTCAGGAATCAAGGAGAAACTGATACATTATCAGAAGCAAGGAACTAAGAAAAATTGTTACCAACAGAAATATTCTAAAGAATGACTAAAAAGAACTTTATAAGCAGAAAGTAAATGAAGAGGAAAGAAACTGAAATTACACAAAGGAAGAAAGAACAATGGGAAGAGTAAAAATATGGGAAATACAATACATTTTCCTTCTATTGAGTTTTCTAAATGATGAATGAAGTTTCGAGCAAGAATTGTAGCACTATCTAATGTGGTTCTCAGTGGTCATAGAGGACATATTAAAGGCAATTATATTAGACATAAAACAAGGTAAAAGGACATAAATGAAGATAGGTTTTCTTCATCTCCTTTGTACTGGTAAAATATTGGCACCAGGAGACAGTGATATTACATATACCCAATGCACTGCCTACTTAGGGCACAGCACTAAATATGTTATACAGAGAAACACTCAAAAAGCACTATAGATAAATCAAAGTGTAATTCTAAAAAATGTACACATATCTACAGGAAATCAGAAAAGGGAGGGGAGAAATGAAGAACAGAGAGAACAGTGAGAACAGAGACAATACAAAATAAAATAAAATGCCAGAATTAACATACCAATTATTAGATTAAATTAAACATAGTTATATTTTATTGGTCCAAACTTATAAATTAAAAGGTAGAGAATATAAGTGTGAATTAAAAAAATATATATATAAGTCCATGCTATGCTCTCTACAAGACTTATATTGAGTAAAATGATATAAATAAGTTGAAAATAAAATTATGAAAAAAGATATAAAGATATACCATTAATGAAACTTTTAATTGGAAAAAGCATACCTCAGATAAAGTAGATAGTAATATCAAATTGAGTGGACCTTGGAGCAAAGAAAATAATCAGGGGCAAAGGAATACATTACATAATAACAAAAGGATCAACTTATCAGAAATATATAGCAATCTTTAATGTGTATGAACCAAACAACAGAACCACATAATACATGAATCAAAGAGTGATAGAAATGAAAGGAGAAATAGAGACATCCATAGTTATATTTGGATACTTTGACATCCTCTCTCAAAAATTGATAGTCCAACTCAACAATATATTTGAACTCAGTCCAGATCTAATGAACATTTACAGAACATAGAGCATATTATGTATGTGTTTAAAGCATGAACAGAGAACAGAACATTTATCAAGATAGAACACACTGGGAGACATAAAACATATGTCAAAAAATTTAAAAGAATTGAAATACAAAGTGTGTTCTTTCAGTATAATTGAATCAAACTAGAAATCAAAAACAGAAAGAAGATAATTGCCAAACACTTGGAAATTAATCAATATAATTCTAAACAATAATGAGTCAAATAAAATGTCTCAAGAGAGATTTAAAAATACATTGAATTGAATGAAAATACAGCATATGTGTGGGATTCTGCAAAAGTAGTATTGAGAGAGAAATAACATTAGATGCATACATTAGAAAAGAAGAAAATCTTGGGTCAATAATAAAAGCTTTCATGCAGAGGACCTAGAAAAACAAGAGCAAAATAAATAAAAAGCAAGTTGAATGAAGGAAATAATAAAGAACAGAAATCAATGAAATAAAAACAGAAAGAAAATGAATTGAGGAAAAATCAGGAGAGGAAATAAATGTAACAAAAACCTGTTTTTTTGGAAAAGATCAGTAAAATTGACAACCCCCAGTGAGACTGGCAAAGAAAATAGACTGAAGATATGGATTCAGTTCCAGATTACCACAATAAAGTGAATATCACAGTAAAGCTAATCAAATGAAATTTTTGGCTTTCCACTGTGTATAAAAGTTATGTTTACACTATACTGTAGTCTGTTAAGTGTGCAGTAGTGTTAAAAAACAATGTACGTACCATTGTTAAAAAATACTTTATTGCTTAAAAATGTTAACCATCATTTGAATTTTCAACAAGTCATAATTTTTTGCTGGTGGAAGTTCTTGTCTTAATGTTGATGGCCACTGACTGATTAGGATGGTGGTTGCTCAGGGTTGGGTGCCTGGGGCAATTTCTTTAGACACCAGTGAAGTTTGCTGCATCAATTGACTCTTCCTTTCATGCATGAGTTCTCAATAGCATGTGATGCTATTTGATAGCATTTTACCCACAGTAGAATTTCTTTCAAAATGGGAGTCAGTCTTCTCAACCCTGCCACTGCTTTATTTACTAAGTTTATGTAATATTCTATATCTTGTGTTGTCATTTCAACAATATTCACAGCATTTTCACTAGGAATAGATTCCATTTCAAGAAACCATTTTCTTTTTTTTTTTTAAAGATTTTGTTTATTTATTTGACAGAGAGAGATAGCGAGAGCAGGAACACAAGCAGGGGGAGTGGGAGAGGGAGAAGCAGGGTTCCCGCCGAGCAGGAAGCCCGATGTGGGACTTGATCCCAGGACCCTGGGATCATGACCTGAGCCGAAGGCAGACACTTAACGACTGAGCCACCCAGGCGCCCCAAGAAACCATTTTCTTTGCTCATCCATAAGAAGCAACTCTTCATCTATTTATGTTTTAACATGAGATTGCAGCTATTCAATCACATCTTTGGGCTCCACTTTAATTTTAGTTCTCTTGGTATTTCCACCACGTCTGCCATTACTCCCTCCACTGAAGTCTCAAACCCGTCAAAGTCATCCATGAAAGTTGGAATCAACTTCTTTCAAACTCTTGTTAATGTTGATGGTTTGACCTCTTCCCAAGAATCAAAAATCACATTCTTAGTGACATCTAGAATGGTTAATCCTTTTTGGAAGGTTTTCAATTTACTTTGCCCAGATCCATCAGGGGATTCACCATCTATGGAAAATACAGCCTTACAAACTGTATTTCTTAAATAATAAGCCTTGAAAGTCTAAACAACTCCTTGATCCATGGCCTGCAGAATGGATGCTGTATTAGCAGGCATGTGAACAATATTGATCTCATTGTTTTCCATCAGAGCTCATGGGTGACCAGGTATATTGTAAATGAGCGGTAACATTTTGAAAGGAATCTTTTTTTTTTTTTCTAAACAATAAATCTCAACAGTGGGCTTAAAACATTTGATAAACCATTTTGTAAGCAGATGTGCTATAATCCAGACTTTGTTGTTCCATTTCTAGAACACAGATGGAGTAGATTTAGCATTATTCTGAAGGTCCCTAGGATTTTTGGAATGATACATGAGCATTGGTTTCAACTTAAAGTCACTAGCTACATTAGACCTTAACAAAAGAATTTGCCTGTCCTTTGAAGGTTTGAGCGAGGCATTGATACCTCCTCTCTAGCTATGAAAGTCCTAGATGGCATCTTCTTTCAATATAAGGCAGTTTCATCTGCATTGAAAATCTGTTGTTTAGTGTAGCTACCTTCAAGCATGAACTTCACCAGACCTTCCGGATAACTTGCTGCAGCTTCTACATCAACACTTTCTTCCTCATCTTGCATTTGTGTTATAGAGACGGTTACTTTCCTCATACCACATGAACCAACTTCTGCTTCAGACTTTTTTTCTGCAGCTTCCTCACCTCTCTCAGCCTTCACAGAATTGAAGAGAGTTATGGTCTTGCTGTGGATTAGGTTTTGGCTTAAGGGAATATTGTGGCTGGTTTGATATTCTATCTAGACCATTAAAACTTTTTCCATATCAGCAATAAGGTTGTTTCACTTTATGATCACTTGTGTGTTCATTGGAGTGGCACTTTTAATTTCCTTCCAGAAATTTTCCTTTGCATTCATAACTTGGCTAACAGTTTGATGCAACAGGCTTAGCTTTTGGCCTATCTTGGCTTTCAACATAACTTCATCACTAAGCTTACTCATTTCTGCTGTTTGATTTAAATTGAGAGATATGTAACTCTTCCTTTCACTTGAACACTGAGAGGTCATTGTAGAGTTACTAATTGTTTTAATTTCAATATAATTGTATCTCAAGGAATAGAGAAGCCCCAAGAGAAGGAGAGAGATGGAGGAACAGCTAGTTGGTAGAACCGTCAGAACATACACGATGTTTATTGATTAACTTTGCTGTTTATATGGGCATGGTTTGTGGTTCCCCAAAACAATTACAACCATAACATCAAAAACTGATTACAGTTCACCATAATAAACATAATAGTAAAGAAAAAGTTTGAAATATGGTGAGAATTACCAAAATGCGACACAGAGACGTAAGTGAGAAATGGTGCCTATAGACTTGCCTGATTCAGGGTTGCCACAAAACTTCAATTTGTAAAAAACACACTATCTTTCAAGTGTAATGAAGTGAAGCAAAATAAAACCAGGTGTGCCTGTACTATGAGCAACTCTACACACGTAAATTTAACAAATTAGATGAAGTTGGCTAATTCTTCAAACAACACAGGCCATGTGCAACTGATTATTTGATAATTAAGGAAATGGAATTTCCTGTAATGAAAGAACTCCATAAAAAGGAATCTCAGGTCTCAGGTGGTCTTGTTGGAGAGCTCTACTAAAGAATAATTAATAAAAATTCTATAAGATCTCCCTCCAGAAAAGAGAAGCAGAGGTAATACATAACATTTCATTTTCTAAACTTATTATTCTGATACCAAAACCAGAGACAGTAAACAAATTAAAACTATGGATCAATATCCTTCATGAACATACACACAAAAATTCTCGGAATATTAGCAAATAAAATTCAACAATATATATGTAAGGAATTTTACACCACGATCAAGTTGGGTTTATCCTAGTGATATAGGACTGATTCAAAATCCAAAAACTAATCAATGAATTCAACATGATAAAAACTCTCAGAAAACCAGGAATAGAGAGGAACTTCTGCAATTTTAAAGAGAATATCTATGCAAATTTATAGTTGATAACATACTTAATACTGAAAGATTAAATACTTTGCCCCTAAGTTTGTGAATAAGGCAAAGATGTCTGCTCACACCACTGCTTTTCTACAGAATACAGGCGGTTTTAGCCAGGGCAGTAAGGCATTAAGAAAGGAATTAAAGGAGTACAGATCAGAAAGACACCTGTCCTTATTTTCTGATGACATGATCATCTGGGTATACCTGATACTTCTTGAGTACACCAGGTAAATTTCACTGTAGGGCTTTTTCAGTCATTGACCCTTCACACCTGAAATACCCCTTCACTGGGTATCTTTTTTTTTTTTTTTAGAAACTTTTTTTTTTTTTTAAAGATTTTATTTATTTATTTGACAGAGAGAGACACAGCGAGAGAGGGAACACAAGCAGGGGGAGTGGGAGAGGGAGAAGCAGGCTCCCCACAGAGCAGGGAGCCTGATGTCGGACTCGATCCCAGGACCCTGGGATCATGACCTGAGCTGAAGGCAGTCGCTCAACCGACTGAGCCACCCAGGCGCCCACCTTCACTGGGTATCTTAACAGTTATTATCTTCTCACCAAAACCAGTTGTGCTCAAATGTCATCATCACAAACTTCATTGGTATGAAGTTCTATCTCTCTGGCATTATTTTTCTTCAAAGCATGCATTGCCCTTAACCTGTCTCCCAATTAGAATGTAAACACCTAACAGCAGGGATTTTTGATGCTTTGTTCTCTTTTGTAGTTATAACAGATAAAACAGTGCGTAGTATGTAGTAGCCATTTATCAACTATTTGAAGTATTTAGCATTTCAAAAAAAAAATAAGAAGCTCTCATCTCCCTTGGTTTTGAATTCTGTATTTAAGCTATATTGAATATCCTTTCATTGTCCCTTTCCAAAAGTTTGACTTTCTTAATATTTTTGCCCTTAAACTTCCCATAAAAGTTTTAATTTTAACTGAAGTTTATTTCTGTTTCCCTTCATCCAAAAGCCACAGAAGAAAAATGCCATCTCACAGAGAAATATGGTGATTGCATGCACAGAGGCAATACTGCCAGTTCAGATGTGAAGAAAGGGTGTCCTATGTGGAAATCGGTTAAGTAAAGCTCAGTACATGAAGACCTTACTTTGATGAAATCTATACATCACTTCTAAGAGAGGCATAAAGCAGATGAGAATGAAAAAAAATTCCAGCTGGAAGTTGGCAACAATTTGGTGGGGTGAGAGACAAGTGACAATAGGTTAGAGAAAGCTAAAATCTCAGTGCCTGACTTGGGGCTAGAAGGGATAACAGAGGCAACGTGATATAGTCAAACCCAAAAAAGCTCAAGAACTTAAAGCCCAAGATTCCTATGAAGTCCTGGGTTCAGGGAAGGGCTAAAGACAGAAACTGAAATGTGAAGTTTTGACGAACTGGATCCCCTTTCTTAGTTCACAGCTCCTCATTCCCCAGTTTGTCCCTAACAGTAAGCAGAGATGACATTTGCTTTTAGAGAGGGTGAACCAGAGGCTCAGGGAATATGGCTGTAGTGGGATATTTCACTGAAAATGAGGGAGGTAGAAACTGTGAGATGAAGTACCCCAGTGATCTTCTTTCATGTCACTTCTTCCCCAGAATATAACAGGGGGAGCGAGGTAAGTCATTGGCTAGTTTGAATAATTGCAGCAAGCTTGAGGCATAGGAAGTTCTTAGCTGTTTGGTTCTTAGTTGGTGCCAGGCTGTGGGTGATTAGGGCAGATGGGTAGTGACCCCGAGTGTGAGAGCCCAGTCAGGGAGGTGGTTGGGTGTGGACTTAGTTTGCTAGTCCAGAGGGGACCTGTCCAGCTTCTAGCCAGGGCCACAAACTGGGTCAAGGCCAGCATTTAAAAAAAACAGTATTACAGGGTATTGTTTCTTCTGGGCCCTCTCAACAGAAAGAACAAAGAGACTATGTTTGTGTGTGTGTGTATAAACCAACCCACAATAAGGATCTCCTTAAAAGCAAAAGTCAAGATTAATAATATTACTGTAATTTCGCTCTAAATTTGCAGGATGACAAAGGCAACTATCACAACCATTATATAGTGATATGATAAAATTAAAAACTAATCCCACTAAGATATGAAATATCACAAAAATATAATCATAATGATTATTATTAATATTATAAGTGTATAAATCCCCTTTTTTGGAATCTAGACTATTAAAAACTTTATAAAAGAAACTGGTTATAGAAATATTCAAAATTATTTTCATATAATGATTCAAACATATTCTAGGACAAATAACTTACTCAAATGTTCTTTTTATAATCTGCCAAGAGGTTTTGTGGGGATGACATATTCAAACACAATTTATTATGTGATTAAAAGTGAGTGAATCTTTGTTTCACATGACGTTTTCAATATATATGTGCCTGAATCAATTAGAAATAACATTGTAAATTTTTCAGTTAAGGAAAAGGTAGATTAAACAAGAGGAAATAGCATGCTTAATACAGATACTTCTGTATTAATACTTCTCAGAGCTGTCATAATCTTAATAAGTGTTGGAAAATAGGAGACAGAATGGAGCAGGGCATAAGCACATGGGCAGTAGCTCACAGTGCTTGGATTTCAATTCAAAGCTTTCACCACTGGCTGACCTCGGTCAAGTTACTTGACATCACTGTACCTCTTTTTACATTATAGATGCTCATTTGTAAAAACAAAACTATAAAGATAAGATGTCAGTTTTGTAGGTGGTGGGGAAAATGCAGGTGGAAAGGTGCTATTCCCAATTCTCTGCAATGGTACCTTTAAAAATAAACAGGAAATATTTAAATTTCAAACAACTCCCATGTCTAACTATTAACTCAGATAGGAAGGACCTGCTACAAATTATATTTGCCAACAGGCTTAGGGGAATGTCAACCTTCCTTTTACTGTACCATCAGTTTTGCAAGAGGAGAATCCTCAGGGGTTGCCAAAGAATAAAATCAAAGGGAAGGAAACAATGTACCCCAGATGTCCTTTAAATATTATCCCTAAAAGAAACTATAAAAATGAACATTTTAAAATGTATTCTTCTTAATTGCTTAGATTTTGTGAAATTATCTAGGGAGGTGAGTTTAAAGCCTAAGTCTTCTCAGAAAGAATGCTATTACTTCCTTAGAACAAAGGAGTTCTAAACTCTAAATAACATTATTCATTGAAAATAGAATAAAACTGAATGAAACACTTAGGAATAAATTTGCAAATGTACAAAACTTATATTCTGAAAACTAAAAACAACAACAAAACAACAGAAAGAAATTAAAGAAGATCTAAATAAATGGAAAGACATTCTATTTTCATGAGCCCAAAGACTTAATGATATGTTAAGATATTAATAATCTCCACATTGATTTATAGATCTATCTCCACCAAAACCCAAGCTTACTTTTTTACAGGAATAGACAAACTAATGCTAAGATTCATATAAAAATGCAAGGGACTTAGAATAGCCAAAACAATTAAAAAAAAAAAAAAGTTGAGGCACTCACACTCCCTGATTTTAAAACTTAGCAGTTTTAAAGAAGTGGTAATCTAGACAGTGTGAGATATGTCCACATATGGCATATGGATAGTGATATAGTCACTGAAATAGAATTGAGAGTTCAGAAATAAACCTTCACATTTAGAGTCAATTGATTTTCAGGGGTGATAAAAACAATGGAGAAAAATTGTCTCTTCAGCAAATGGTGCCAGATTAACTGGATATCCACATGCAAAATAATGAATTTGGGGACTTACACCATATACCAAAATTAACTCAAAATGGATCAAAAACCTAAATATAAGAGCTAAAAATATAAAACTCTTAGAAGACAACATAGGTATAAAATATTGGGACACATTCAAAGGATTCAAGTAGACGTTTCTCCAAAGAAGGTATATAAATGGCCAATAAGGAAATGAAGAGATGCTCAGCATTGTTAGCCATCAAGGAAATATATATCAAAGCCACATGAAATACTTTATAGCCACTGGGATGGTTATAATCATAAAGATAGATAAGGACAAGTGTTAGTGAAGATGTGGAGAAGTTGGAATTCTCAGACACTATTGGTGAGAATGTAAAATGGTACAGCTGCATTGGAAATCATTCTGACAGTTCCCAATTTCAGTCCTTAGCATAGGCTCACAGGAAAAAAGCACATATGTACACACAAAATTGGCACACAAAAGTTTATAACAGCATTATTTATAATAGCCAAATAGTGTAAACAACCTAAATGTCCATCAGTGGAGGAATGGATAAATAAAATGTGGCATACCCATGCAGTGGAATGTCATTTGACAAATTAAAAAATGAAATATTGATACATGCTACAACATAGATGAACCTTGAAAACATCATGGTTAGAACCAAACACGAAGGACCATATACTGTGTGATACCATTTATGTGAAATGTCCATAGTAGGCAAATCTATAGAGATAGACATAGATTAGTAAATGCCTAAGGCTAGGATGGGCTTTAAGGATTGAAGGATATGGGGTTACATTCTGAAAAATGCAAATGTTTTAAAATTGATGATGGTGATGGATGCATAACTGTGAATATACTAAAAGCCACTAAATGGTACGCTTTAAATGGTTGGTTTTATGGTATATGAATTGTATCTCTGTAAAACTATTTTTAAAAGGATGAAAATAATCTCTATGTATTCATATATCTATAAATATTTCTGTATGTACCCATCTGTATCTACATTACACTGAGCATAATTTCATACTGTTATCTTTAACTCTCTTCCATTACCCAATGGAATGGTTTTAGCCTTCTTCCCTTGCTGTAAATTCCCACTCCAACAGTGAGAAACTGGTTTTTCCCATCCACCATCCACTTACTTGTTTTTTTTTTAAAGATTTTATTTATTTATTTGAGAGAGAGAATGAGATAGCATGAGAGGGGGGAGGGTCAGAGAGAGAGGCAGACTCCCTGCTGAGCAGGGAGCCCGACGTGGGACTCGATCCCAGGACTCCAGGAACATGACCTGAGCCGAAGGCAGTCGCTTAACCAACTGAGCCACCCAGGCGCCCCACTTACTTAATTGTTTAATTTCAATATATATATATATATATATAGCAATATCAGAATTATTAACCATACCTTCATGTGAAAGAACTTTATCCACTAGAATACAGTACCATATGCAATCCCTTTTGTCTTTAGTCTTTAGTCTTTTGTCTTACTGACTCCATTCATTTCCAATGTTACCTAATGTACATTAGGTCAGCACATTTCCCCCCTATTCCTTTCAAGGAGATGGTAACAGACATTTGAAATGCAACAAGATTGTTTTGTTACAGCTGCAACCCCTCTTTGGATCCTCTAACTTCCTAAATGACTCTTTTAAATGTATATATATATTAAGATGAATTCTTTGTTCTCTAAAGTTTATGTGTTTTGCCTAAAGCCTAACATCATGTACCCATTATAGTAATATCAAAAAGAATAGTTTCATTGCCCTATAAATCTCCTGTGCTTCATTTATTCAGCCTTTCTTCCCTCTTCCGGAATCCCTGGCAACCACTGATCATTTCATTGTCTCTATGGTTTTACCTTTTCACAGTGTCATATAAATGGAATCAGAGTTTATATCCTTTTGAGACTGGCTTCTTTTACCTAGTGATATACATTTGAGGTTTCTCCATGTTTTTTTGAAGCTAGACAGTTATTTCTACTAGTGAATAATATTTCATTGCATGGATCTACCACAGTTTTGTTTGTTTCTTTATCCATTCTATGGATGAAGAGCATCTTGTTCACATTTCAGTTTTTGGCAATTATGAATAAAGCTGTTATAAATATTTTCATGCAGGTTTTTGGGTAAACACAAATATTAAAATTAGTTGAATAAATATGTAGGAGTGCAATTCCTACGTCATCTGTTCGGACTATGTTGAGCTTTGTGAGAAACTACCAAACTCTCTTTCAAATTCCCACCAGCAAGGAGGAAGAATTCTTTTTTTTTTTTTTTAAAGATTTTATTTATTTATCTGAGAGAGAGAATGGGAGACAGCATGAGAGGGGGAGGATCAGAGGGAGAAGCAGACTCCCCGCTGAGCAGGGAGCCCGATGTGGGACTCGATCCTGGGACTCCAGGATCATGACCTGAGCTGAAGGCAGTTGCTTAACCAACTGAGCCACCCAGGCGCCCCAAGGAGGAAGAATTCTTATGATGATATATCCTACTTGATATTGTCAATGCTTTAGATTTTAGCCATTCTAATAAATGTATAATGTCATTTCATTATTTAATCTGCAATTCCCCAATAGCAAATGTTGTTGAGCATCTTTTCATATGCTTACTTGCCATCTGTATATTCTTTGATGAGGAATTTGCTCAAATATTTTGGCAACTTCTTAATTGGATTGTTTATTTTCTTGCTAAGTGTTAAGAGTTCTTCATATAGGGGTGCCTG
>NW_028067272.1:0-8024 GCF_054177405.1 Leptonychotes weddellii
ATAGATACATACAGAGGAATATTATTGAGCCTTCAAAGGGAAGGAAATTCTGACACATTCTGACACATCCATGACAATGTGGGTGAACCTGGAGGACCAAATGTTAAGTGAAATCAGTCATTCATAGAAGGGCAAAATACTATTTGATTCCACTGACATGAGGTACTTAAAGTCAAAATCATGGAGACAGAAAGTAGAATGGTGGTCACCAGGAACTGGGGGAGGGGAAGTTAGTGTTTAATGGGTACAGTTTTAGTTTTGCAAGATGAAAAGTATTCTGGAGATGATAGTGTAGTGGTGATGGTTACACAACTATGTGAATGTACTTAATGCACCAGAATTGTACACTTAGTAATAGTTAAAATGGGGCGCCTAGGTGGCTCAGTCAGTGGGGCATCTGCCTTCAGCTCAGGTCATGATCCCAGGGTCCTGGGATGGAGCCCTGAGTTGGGTATCCTGCTCAGTGGGGAGTCTGCTTGTCCCTCTACCTCCCCCAACCCCCCGTTCATGCTCTCTCTCACTTTCTCAAGTAAATAAAATTTTGGGGGCGCCTGGGTGGCTCAGTTGGTTCAGCATCTGCCTTCAGCTCGGGTCATGATCTCCGGGTCCTGGGATCGAGCCCCGCATCAGGCTCCCTGCTCAGCTGGGAGCCTGCTTCTCCCTCTCCTTCTGCCCCTCCCCCCTGCTCATGCATGCATGCTCTCTCTCAAATAAATAAAATCTTTAAAAAATAAATAAAAACTAAAAATAAATATAAAACTGTGGTCCCAGGGTGCCTGGGTGACTCAGTCATTAAGCGTCTGCCTTCGGCTCAGGTCATGATCCCAGCGTCCTAGGATTGAGCCCCGCATCGGGCTCCCTGCTCGGCAGGAAGCCTGCTTCTCCCTCTCCCACTCCCCCTGCTTGTGTTCCCTCTCGCTGTGTCTCTCTGTGAAATAAATAAATAAAACCTTTAAAAAAAAAAAAAAACTGTGGTCCCTTGGGGTACCTGGTTGGGCCAGGCGGGAGAGTATGTGACTCTTGATCTCGTGGTTGTGAGTTCGAGCCCCATAGTGGGTATAGAGATCACTTAAAAATAAATCAACTTTAAAAATAAATAAATAAATATGGGTGCCTAGGTGGCTCAGTTTGTTCAGCATCTGCCTTCAGCTCGGGTCATGATCTCCGGGTCCTGGGATCAAGCCCTGCATCGGGCTTCCTGCTCAGCAAGGAGTCTGCTTCTCTCTCTCTCCCCCTCTGCCCCTCCCCACCACTCATTCTGTCTCTCTCTCAAATAAATAAAATCTTTTAAAAAAATAAAAAACAAAACTAATGAAATAAATAAATAGAAACTATTTTCTAACTAAATGGACCGACTTAACCAAAAATAATTCCAAACACCAATGCCCCTTATAGGTAAACTTCAGTCTCCCCAGAATTACTTTTCTCAAAACTGAATTGGACAGCCCTGGTTTTAAAGTTGTCAAAGCTGGATGGGATGCCTGTTTTGACTGGTATTTTGAAGCTTCCTAACATTATCAGGAATCTAAAATCGCCTCTCTGCAAAATACAATTTCTAGACTAAGTGAGGCAAACAATTAGAAAAAGATAAAAAGGTTTCTGGGGGACCAAATAAATCCCAAATTTCTTATGTTCCCTGGATTAAAGCCGGATGTGAGCCATAGAAAAAGAGTTTCCTAAAGTGACTAAGGACCCCCATAGGTTTGCTGAAGAATTTAACATAGTTACTCAAACTTACCAACCTGGTTTCTCAGATTTATATCACTTAGCCCACATGCTAGTTGGTGACAGCCAAGCCAAACATTGGATGAAATTTGCCCATGGGAGCATGCTGAACAGGATTTAGAAAAACAAACCCCTAACTTTTGGCAAAAAACTAAAAACACATGCTGAAAACTTCCACCAAGCAATTGCAGTAGCTTTCTCTAAGCCTGTTGACTAGAACAAAATTCAAGCTTGCACACAAAAATCTGAGGAACCTATTTATGACTATTATACTTCAGATTGTTTTCAAAGAAAATTCTGGTCTTCCTTCAGATGTTGAATCCACTTGGGTAGCCTTTAACTCCATATTTATTAGTGGGCTGAACCAGGAAATTTCTCTTTTAAAGGACAAGGATGGGGGCGCCTGGGTGGCTTAGTCGGTTAAGTGTCTGCCTTTGGCTCAGGTCATGATCCCAGAGTCCTGGGGTCGAGCCCCACATCCAGCTCCCTGCTCAGCAGGGAGTCCGCTTCTCCCTCTCCCTCCTCTTGCTTGTGCTCTCTCTGTCTCATAACAATAAATAAAACTTGAAAAAATAATAATAAAGAACAAGGATTAAATGGGAAACTGTCTGCTCCAGACTGAGTTAATTTGGCAAAGCAGCTCACCTGCATGCAAGGTGAGTCACCTAAAAGAAAGACCACTAAAATTCTTAACTTTGAACTCTGACAAATGGAGGCCCCTAAACAAAATGAAAAACCTCATGGTCTCTGCTATTATTGCAAAGAGCCAGAACATTGGAAAAAGGATTGCTACCAACTTACGGCACCTTCAGCCCTCCAGCCAGCCTTTCCAATGGCCTCCTAATTCCCAATGATGGGGTTCTGAGGAACTATCGAGGATCTTCCCAATCCTCCCTCCTACTCAGCTTGGAGAAAAAACTCTCCAGATTAGGAATGAATCTCTCTCTGTCCTTATTGACACCAGAGCTACACAGCCAGGGCTTCACCCCACTGCTATAAAGCCGGCCTTGCCTCAGAGTACTAAAATAGTTCCAATAGTGGGGGTCTCTAATAAACCTCAACAGGTTCCTATTTCTGAACCCATTCCCTTTCGTTTAGGCCCCTTAAGATACCCACTCTTTTCTCCTTAGTTCCTCTTCCCCTATTTTTGTGGGACAGAGATTTCTTAGAAAAATATCATGCTGGAATTTCTTTCTCCCAAAAGGGGTAAATAATTCTAGAAATTGACAGTAGTAATCAAAATAGCCAACTGGGTGAATTAAAGGACGCTTCAACATCTTTTATTTGCTCTATCTCTGACAGCACTATACATGAGTGGGGGACACTCATCATGTGTCCTTACTGGATAAGCTACCATCCTATTTATGGGCAAAATCTTCAACTGATATTGGCAGAATCCACAGTGCATCTCCCATAGATCAATCAAAACCTCTTCCCAGAACTAGTCAGTACTCTATAAATCAAGAACCCCTTCAAGGTATCAAGCCCATAATAGAGGATTACAAGATTCAGGGCCTCATTATCCCCTGCACTCACCCCTGTAATACCCCAATTTTACCCGTGAGAAAACCCAATGACTGAGAATGAAGTTTTGTCCAGGACTTCCGAGTAATAAATAACATTGTTATCCCTTGGCACCTCATTGTTCCTAAGCCCCATCTGCTACTGATATCCATTGCCACTGAAAGCGAATTTTTTGCTGTCATTGATCAACACAGGGCATTTTTTAGTATTCCAGTCGATAAGTATAGTCAATCTCTTTTTGCTTTCACCTGGGAAGAACAGCAATACATCTGCACAGTGATGGCTCAAAGTTTCAGAGAGTCCTTATTTTTCACAAATCTTACAAGCTGATTTGAATGATGTACAGTCTTCTGCAGCATCTACTTTGTACAATGCATAGACTGCTTCTCTGCTCCACTTTTCAAGCGTCTTCACAGGAAGACAGTCCACCTGTTAAACTTTCGGCCTTATGGTGCCTGTGTGGCTCAGACGGTTAAGCATCCGACTCTTGATTTCAGCTCAGGTCATGATCTCAGGGTCCTGGGTTTGAGCCCTGCATAGGGCTCCACGTTCATCGGGGAGTCTGCTTCTCTCCCTCTCCCTCTGCCCCTCCCCCTGCTCATGCTCTCTCTCTCTCTCTAAAATAACAAATCTTTAAAAAATAAAATATAAAAAAATAAATGTTTGGTCTTAAAAGCATATAAAGTCTCCAAAGAAAAATTGTAGTTTGCTCAATCTCAGGTTTGATTCTTAGGGCACCTGATCCTAGAACAAGGGTTACATTTGGAACCAGGCAGATTTCACAGCATCCTGAACTTCCTCAAACCTAAAACTAAGCGCTAATTATGAGGTTCTCTTGGACTAGCTGGCTTCTGTCAAAACTGGATTCCAAACTTGTCTTACGGCTCAACTTCTATGCGCTTTACTAAGAAACAACAAACTTTGACCCTATTATTTAGAAGATCGGGATGACATAGCTTTTGGGACTTTAAAGAAAAATCTAAATAAAGCCCCCTGCCCTTGGCCATCCTATCAGCTCCTATTTCCTTTTTTTATGTGAGAGGGAAGGACATGCCCTTGGAGTGCTCACCCCAAAATGCAGGGACCATCATCAATCCATACGGCATTATAGGGCAACAACTGGACCCTGGGGCTCGGGGACATCCCCCTTGCCTTAGAACCATTCCTGCCACTGCCCTGTTAGTTAAGGTGACTGAAGAAATTGCCACGGGACCTTCTTAACCATCCTTGTGCACCCTGCAGCAGAAGGCCTCCTGAATTCTCATCACTCAACACTTTGGGGACAGTCACCCCACCTATGACATCTTCCCACTAACTGCCCCTCCTATAACTCTTCTTGCAACAGTAGCCTTCACCCTGCTATTCTACTCCCGGCCTCCACAGATGAGACCCCTCATGCCTGCTTAACGCTGACTCATCACCTTTTGCCTCCCCCTGATAATTTATAGAAAACTCCTCTAGCTGCAGATTTTTCATGGCTTACTGATGGGTCTTTTTTTCAGATTTTTTTTTTTAAAGTAATCCCTACACCCAACACGGGGCTCAAACTTACAACCCCAGGATCAAGAGTTGCATGCTCCACTGACTGAGCCGGCCAGGCGTCCCCTGATGGGTCTTATTTAAAGGATGAAAATGCTAAATATTGTGCTGGGCATGATACTACAACTCTATTTGATGTCAATGAGGCGGTACATTTGCCTTTGGCTACTTCACCCAATGGACTGTGATACACCTTTACTCAGGCTTGTACCTCAGACAAAAGTAAAAACACAGACATTTATACTGATAGTTGATATCCCTTTGGGGTAGCTCATGACCTGGGAATGGTATGGAAACAGTGACGTTTCCTTACCTCTAACAGGAATGAAATTTAAAATGGCTCCTATATCCAAAATTTATTAGATGCCACAATTTTGCCGACTGTTCCAGCTATTAACTCTCCTTGACGTTGCAGACTCAACTCCCTGGAGGCCAGAGGAAACCACCTCACTGATATTTCCAGCCAAAATTCTGTTCTCAAGGAAACCGAGAGTCCAACCTCTGTCATGGTCCGGAGGGATGTTCTCTCAAATGACAATTTGAAAAAATTGACAAAAGACACTCAACAATTGGCCCCAGAAAAGGAAAAACAATATTGGAAATCTAATAAATGTTGGTTCAATTAAAAGGGAGAACTTGGGTTTGGACCAAATACCACTCCAGCCCTTCCAGAAATTCTAAAATTCCCACTACTTACTACTGTATGTGCTTTAAACCACTGGTCTACTGACAACATGATAGCATTTCTGAACCAATAATGGTGGAGAAGTATTTTTTTTTATAATTTTTTTTTAAAGATTTTATTTATTTATTTGAGAGAGAATGAGATAGAGAGAGCATGAGAGGGGGGAGGGTCAGAGGGAGAAGCAGACTCCCTGCTGAGCAGAGAGCCCGATGTGGGACTCAATCCCGGGACTCCAGGATCATGACCTGAGCCGAAGGCAGTCGCTTAACCAACTGAGCCACCCAGGCATCCCAATGGTGGAGAAATATTAATAAGGCTGCAAAAAGTGCCCACCTCTCTTGTCCCACCTGTCCAAAGTCCAATCCAAGGAAACCTGTTCAATCTGCATGCGGACACTTTGAACTGCCAATGGCCCACTCGAGCTTTGGCAAATCAATTTTATACAGCTCCTCCCATCTCGTGGATATAAATATGTTTCAGTCATAGTTTGTGTGTTTCCTCACTGGTCCAAAGCTTTCACATGTAAATGGGTCACTGCCTGGGTGGCTCAGTTGGTTAAGTGTCTGCCTTTGGCTCAGGTCGTGATCTCAGGGTCTGGGATCGAGCAGCATCGGGCTCCCTGCTCAGCGGAGAGTCTGCTTCTCCCTCTCTCTCTGACCCTCCTCCGCACTTATGCACTCTCTTGCTCTCTCACTCTCTCTCTCTCTGTCTCAAATAAATTAAAAAACACTATACTTACCTGGGGAACCCTTCTTGCACTTCATGGTGATCAGAGAACCCATTTTACCGGTCAGGGGCTTCAATAAATCTGTGCTATTCAGCCAGTTTTACAACACTTTCATTGTGCATGCCATCCTTAATCTTCCAGTTCAGCTGAATGCACTAATAGCACCATCAAGATTCAATTGGCAAAATTTTAAAATTCCTCCAAATACTTTTTAGGGCACCTGGGTGGCTCAGTCGGTTAAGTGTCTGCCTTTTGCTCGGGTCATGGTCCCAGAGTCCCAGGATCAAGCCCCACTTCCGGCTCCCCGCTCAGTGGGGAGTCTGCCTCTCCCCCAACTCGTGCTCACACTCTCTCTTTCTCTTTCAAATAAATAAATAAAATCTTAAAAAAAAAAAAAAGAAATCCTACAAATACTTTGGCCACAAGCATTGCTGTTGGTCCTTCTAAATCTCAGATCCACATTTTTTAGAACTCACCGAGTCTCATCCTTTGAGACAGTCATAGGACACCCAATGCATTTGGTCCCTGCCTCCTTTGAGCCTCAGCTAATAAAAGATATACTTCAATAGTGTAAAAGCCTAATTGCTTCTATTAAAAATAACCATGCTGCGGGGCACCTGGGTGGCTCAGTCGTTAAGCGTCTGCCTTCGGCTCAGGTCATGATCCCAGGGTCCTGGGATGGAGCCCTGCATGGGGCTCCCTGCTCTGCGGGAAGCCTGCTTCTCCCTCTCCCACTCCCTCTGCTTGTGTTCCCCCTCTCGCTGTGTCTCTGTCAAATAAATAAATAAAATCTTAAAAAAAAACAAAACCATGCTGGGTTGCCTGGCTGGCTCAGTCAGTAGAGCATGAAACTTTTTTTTTTTTTAAGTAGGCTTCACACCCAGCATGGAGCCCAATGCAGGGCTTGAACTCATGCCCCTGATATCAAGACCTGAGCAGAGATCAAGAGTCGGATGCTTAACCAACTGAGCCACCCAGACACCCCTAGAGCATGCAACTTTTGATCTCAGGGTCATGGAGCCTACTTAAAAAAAAAAAAAATGCTTTGGTAGACGAGTCTTTTTACAGTGTGCTCAGAAGACGGAGATCTTAAAGCATCACACCTTACAACCCGAAGATTTTATCTATTAAAGACACCTCCAAAAGACTCTCTTCAACCTCACTGGAAGGGCCCCATCAGGTACTGCTAACCAATCCTTGTGCCACCAAATTCCAGGAACTAGACTCATGGATTTGCATGAGACAGTTAAGGAAAGTACCAAACCCTGATTGGTCCTGCACACCATCTGGTGACCTAAAAGTAAGTATGTCCCAGAATTGAAGACATTTGATGATGGGGTACCTGGCTGGCTCAGTTGGTAGAGTGTGCAACTCTTAATCTCGGGGTCTTGGGTTTGAGCCTCACGTTCGGTGTAGAGAGTACTTGAAAAAATAAAATCTTTTTTTTTTTTTAAAGATTTTATTTATTTATTTGAGAGAGAGAGAATGAGAGACAGAGAGCATGAGAGGGAGGAGGGTCAGTGGGAGAAGCAGGCTCCCCGCTGAGCAGGGAGCCCGATGCGGGACGAAAAAATAAAATCTTAAAAAAAAAAAAAAAAAAGACATCTGGTAAGATGACATGTGACAAGATAGTTTTCCCAAAACATGCAGACCAGGCCGGTTACAAGGTTCAGGATTCAAAGAAGTCTGTCTTTTTCAACTGGACTATTACCTGATTCTGGGTTCTTTTTTTTTTTTTTTTAAGATTTTATTTATTCATTTGTTGGGGCACATGTGTGGCTCAGTCGTTTAAGTGCCTGCCTTTGGCTGGGGTCATGATCTCAG
>NW_028067273.1:0-386 GCF_054177405.1 Leptonychotes weddellii
GCTACACACGGCCGCGCGCGCACACCCACACAGGCACGCACCGTGCACACACTGAGCCTACTCACACACGCCACACACTCACTCACACGGGGACGCGGACACACACGCTCCCAGGTGGGCTCTCAAAGAGGGACACGCAGCCCGCCGTGCTGGGTTGCGTGAGTTGGTCCTGTGTGAACAGACCTGCTCCAGCAAGGGCTGTGAACCTGGACAGCCTGGCCTGTTGACCCAGATAGATGGGGACTCCCACACTGGAGGAGAGTCAGTGGCCGTCCGTCCTCCACAGGAGGTGGCCCTGAGTGGGGCCCCGTGACTCGTGACTCGGAGATGTGTGGTGGCCTTGCCAAGGCCCCTGTGTGAGAGCAAGGGCTGCCTGCCCGCCCAGA
>NW_028067274.1:0-386 GCF_054177405.1 Leptonychotes weddellii
CCCACACGGCCGGTTTTCTAAAAGCTCAGATCCTGGGCATCTGAAAGAAAGAACTGGCTTTCTTCCTTTCTTCCTTCCTTCCTCCTCCCTTCCTCCTTCCTTCTTCCTCCCTTCCTTCCTACTTTCCTTTTCTTTTTTTTCTTTCTTTCTTCCTTCCTCCTCCCTTCCCCCTTCCTTCCTTCCTCCCTCCTTCCTTCCTACTTTCCTTTTTTTCTTTCTTTCTTTCTTTTTCTTCCTTCCTTCTTCCTCCCTTCCTTCCTTCCTCCTCCCTTCCTCCTTCCTCCCTTCCTTCCTACTTTCCTTTTCTTTTTTTTCTTTCTTTCTTTCTTCCTTCCTTCCTCCTCCCTTCCTCCTTCCTTCTTCCTCCCTTCCTCCTTCCTTCCTTC
>NW_028067275.1:0-386 GCF_054177405.1 Leptonychotes weddellii
CCACCGGGCATGGCCGAGGTTCCTCAGGCTGGTTGCTGCTCTCTGGGCTCTGGCTGGCCGCACGGGGGACGGCCACATGCAGCTCCCAAGGCCATGTCTGTGCCCGTTCTGATGGGGCGGTTGGCACGAGGGAGTCTTCTGCCCCTTCACCCTGTGTTGCCTTCACGCCTTAGGACTAAACTGCACAAAGTGATCGCTGTGTGTGATAACAGGTGTGGAATGGGGAGAACTGTTCTCTGAAGACAAGAAATGTAGTAAATGTAGGTTCAAGTGGGCACAAAGGTAGTTCATTTTTTCAGTTAAAAAGTTGATTTCCTTCTTTACAGAAAGAAGAACGTTTGAGGGCTTCTACTCATGAGACATCCCGTCTATGGGAGAAGCAGAAC
>NW_028067276.1:0-386 GCF_054177405.1 Leptonychotes weddellii
GGAATAGTTTCACAGTCTTTTTCCCAGTTTAAGGGTTGTCCACTTGGAGAAATCTTCTAGTGGGTTATATCAGTGAGCTAGCTGCATCCAGTTTCTCGCTTGGCCTTCACCAGCTAGCTTTATAATTAGAATATAAACCAGAGAAACCGGGTTCATATGTTTGGATCACAGTGTTAAATTCCTCTGCAAATTTACAAGGGTCTTTGGTAGCTTTGGGAAATTGTTTAGCTATGGTCCATAGTTCAGGTTTTGACCAGGGAGTGAAAGAAGTTTGGGCAGCTCCTGCCTCCCCAGGTTTAACCTTAAATGGGGTCCTGTAGGATCAGAAGGCTGTCAGGGTCTCAGGAAGGGGAGGGCTGTTTAGCTAAGAAGGCTACAGAGAAGAA
>NW_028067277.1:0-386 GCF_054177405.1 Leptonychotes weddellii
AAGTTAAAACTAATCTATGCTGGATAAAATATGCACTGAGGAATGACTGGGTAGAAACAGGAGGAAACTTACTGTGGTGATGCTTATTATTAACATCTTGAAAAGATTAAGGGAATGAATTTCTCAAAACACCATGAATGCACACATAAGATTTGTGAATGTTGTTATATGTAATTGTTTCATGGAAAGAGAAAAATGTTAGCAAATATTGTACTTGTGTGATATGTATACTGAAGTATTTAGAGGGCAGTGTACTGATATTTGTAACTTATTTAGAAATACATAAAAATAATATGTATTTGATGAATAGAGGAATAGATAAATGGATATATATGTGATAAAACAAGCATAATGGTATGATCTAATTGGTGGATATATGGATGGAT
>NW_028067278.1:0-386 GCF_054177405.1 Leptonychotes weddellii
ACAGCTGGGAGCGCTGCTGTGGGGTGCACAACCCAGGACACTGTGGTTTTTAGCACCACAGACAAAAATGGAGACAGTGTGGCCTGGAGAGCTCACTGAAGAACAGACTGCGATTTCTCTGTTCTGAGACAGAGGTTTGGAAACGGACACTTCTGCTCTGACTCTCAGAAGAGACGCGGAAAACTGCCAGGGAAAGCAGTCAGAGAACAAAAGCACCAAAAAAACAATTTTCACTGAGCCCATCCACCCTACAGGGGGCAGGGCAACTCTGCCCAAACAGGGTTGCCTGAGTAACAGTGCAGTGGGCCCCTCCCCCAGAAGACAGGCTGGGAGAACAAGAGGGCAACAACCCTAAGGTCCCTAGAAAACAGGTGCATCTTGCTTGC
>NW_028067279.1:0-386 GCF_054177405.1 Leptonychotes weddellii
CAAGTCTTGTTGTGTCCGATGGTCTGCTTGTTTATCAAGAGCAAGCTGTTGTTGGTATTCACGCTTGTTAGTTTCTAAGGCCACTACTTGCGCACTTATCTCCTCTAGGGAGGCTTGCAAAGGGGCATATGCCTTTTGCGCCTGAGTCTGACGCTGCTCGAGTTCACTAATCTTAGGCGTTAATGAGTTTATTACCTCAGCTTGTTGCTGCTGTTCTTTTTCAGCCTGTTCGATAGAACCATTAACCTTTTTTTGACGCTCTAAATTTGCTTGGAATCTAGCATCGAGTTGACTAATATTGCTCTTCAAGGTATTTAGTTTATGTTCAGCCTGTTGACGCTGCATATCCTCAACGTGCAACTTATCCCGAGCCTCATCCTTTAGCC
>NW_028067280.1:0-386 GCF_054177405.1 Leptonychotes weddellii
ATGTGATATTTTGAAAACATCAATATGATCCTTAAATTAACCTGAGGGGATAATAGGAAAGTACATTCTGAAAAGAATGAGTAATAATGATAGTGGAGGGGCACCTGGCTGGCTCAGTCAGTAAAACACGTGACTCTTGTTCTTGGGGTTCTGAGTTCAAGCTCCACACTGGGTATAGCGTTTACTCAAAAAAAAAAAAAAATCATGTGAAGAGGGCTGGGAGGGAAGGATTTACTACCAGGTATTAAAGTGTATTATTTGGCAACTGCAATTAAAACAATTTAGTACTGATACAGAAAGAAATCAATGAGAAAAGCAGAATTAAAAAACACAGACCCAGGGCGCCTGGGTGGCTCAGTTGGTTAAGCGACTGCCTTCGGCTCAGG
>NW_028067281.1:0-386 GCF_054177405.1 Leptonychotes weddellii
GGGTGCCTGGGTGGCTCAGTTGGTTAAGCAACTGCCTTCGGCTCAGGTCATGATCCTGGAGTCCCGGGATCGAGTCCCGCATCGGGCTCCCTGCTCGGCAGGGAGTCTGCTTCTCCCTCTGACCCTCCTCCCTCTCATGCTCTCTGTCTCTCATTCTCTCTGTCTCAAATAAATAAATAAAATCTTTAAAAAAAAAAAAGAATGGCTAAAATTAATAAGTCAGGAGACGACAGATATTGGCGAGGATGCGGAGAACTACACTGTTGGTGGGAATGCACACTGGTGCAGCCACTCTGGAAAACAGTTTGGAGGTTTCTCAAAAACTTGAAAATAGAGCTACCCTATGACCCAGCAATAGCACTACTGGGTATTTCACCAAAAATATA
>NW_028067282.1:0-386 GCF_054177405.1 Leptonychotes weddellii
AAAGAGGACACACAGAGGCACGTGGGTGGTTCAGTCGATGAAACATCCGCCTTCAGCTCAGGCCATGATCTCAGGGTCCTGGAATCGAGCCCCACATAGTGCTCCCTGCTCAGTGGGGAGTCTGCTTCTCCCTCTCCCTCTGCCTCTCCCCCCTCTTGTGCTCTCTCCCAAATAAATAAATAAAATCTTTTTTTTTTTTAAAGAAGACCTACAGATGGGGCCAACAGACACAGGAAAAGATGTTCAACATCACTCATCATCAGGAAAATGCAAATCAAAACCACAATGAGATATCAACCTCACATCTGTCAGAATGGCTAAAATAAAAAACACAAACAACAAATTCTAGTGAGGATATGGAGAAATAGGAACCTTATGCACTGTTG
>NW_028067283.1:0-8023 GCF_054177405.1 Leptonychotes weddellii
AGATTCATTTATTTATTTGACAGAAAGAGAGCGAGAGAGAGAGAGAGAGTCTGTGTGTGCTTGTGAGAGAGAGAGAGAGCTGCAGGAGCAGAGGGAGAGGGAGAGAAATCCCCAAGCAGACTCCATGCTGAGCATGGAGCCCTACTCAGGGCTCAGTCTAACAACCCTGAGATCATGACCTGAGCCAAAATCAAGAGTCAGAGGCCCAACCAACTGAGCCACCCAGGTGCCCCATGGGCCTCATTCTTTTCCTGCGGATAGTCTCTTCCCATGCTGCGGGGAAGATGGCTCCTGGCCACCAAAAAGTCACATCCTTCTAACCCCATGGTCCTAAGGGCCAAAGGCAGTCCTCCCAGCTATAACCAGCAGAAAAATCCTGGGAAGCAACTCTGACTGGCCCAACTGGAATCACATGCTCATGGCTGTAACCCATCCCCGTAGCCAGAGGGATGGAGGCCTCCAAGTAGCCAGACCCAGTCAGGTGCTCACTCCTCAAGCAGGGGATGAGATCTTGGCTGGTTCTGCAACTTACAGTGCCTCCAGAGACATTTGGAATTGAGGGGGTGGGAGGCAGTTTCTGGAAGGAAAGGGGGTGCCCTGCAGCCCTAAACAACACATATCTTTGACAAATTCTAACTGTTCTTCCTACCAGTGTCCACCTCCCCTGTCACCATGTCAGCCCCCTATTTTTATATAGGAATCATGCCCGTCTTCTGCACATTCCATCTTTACTGAGTTTCAATCACAGGCCTGTTAATTAGGCCTGTTCCTCACCGTGCTTCGGTGCCTTTGGTTCTGTGACACAGGGCTGTAGGGAAAAGCAGCTAAAGAGGACTAATTAAGACTCAGAGTGTTTTCAATAACGTACATGGAAATGAACAAATTAACAGACGATGCCAAAAAGGCAATATTGCCCCAGTGGGGATTCCGCATATGGAGATAACATTAAGAAGTGGAATAGTCATTGAGAGGAAACTATGAATTATGAGTGGTATTCAGCCCCATTACCTCTGAGGTGTCAGATTATAGCAGGAAAATGTCATAAGATGTTAAGAGACAAAACAAACTGAGGTTCAGAAAGCCCTAGCGGGGGAAGCAGAGTGAAGGAAACAGTGAGAGGCTGAGTTAGAATGGTTTTGCTTGCAGTTAGGGGACAGATCCCAGTGAAAATGGCCTCTTCTTGCCGACCAGTCTTTGCGAATATGTGACACCCTGCTTGGTGAATGAAGACTCCTTTTCTGTCTGCTTGGCTTGGGTAACACTGAGGAAGACAACCCTACACACTCATGAAGGATCCAGTGGGGTCCACTGGGGGTACATTTAAGACAGTGGACTTCAAAATGGCGACCCAGGGCCATCAGCATACAAATCATCTGGAAATTTCTTAGGAATGCAAATTCTCAAGGCCCACTCCAAACCTACTATGGGGTGGGAACCCAGCTAGGTGATTCTGATTCAGGCTCAAGTTCAAGAAACACTGATCTCAGAATTAGGATTCAGGTGAGGGGTGCAGGGGGATCTGATCCAAGCTGGGCCAATTACAGACTGATATGATCCCCTTTGATGCTTTCATTGGCAAATCCTTCACCAGGTTTCTATGAGAATCCTGTGACATCACTGAATCATTGAAAACAGGAAGAGTGACACAAATATGACCAATTAGAATCATTATTTCAGATACAGATGGTTCAGTTAAGCCTGAGAATCCCGATTTGGAGGTGCCGGGGAGAGATGGTGCAAAGGTAAATAAAGGGTGTGGCATGAAACTTGGGTTTCTGGAAAACATTGCAATTTTACTTTCCAAACAAAGAGTCTTAAAAAAGGTTTGCTGGCTCTCAAACCCCTTTCCCTAGACAGCTTTTTTTTTTAATGTTATGTTAATCACCATACATTAAATCATTAGTTTTTGATGTAGTGTTCCATGATTCAGTGTTTGCATATAACACCCAGTGCTCCATGCAGAACATGCCCTCTTTAATACCCATCACCAGGCTGACCCATCCTCCCACACCCCTCCCCTCTAGAACCCTCAGTTTGTTTTTCAGAGTCCATAGTCTCTGAGACTATGGACCCTAGACAGCTTTCTGATGAGTTAAGTGTAAAGGTATCAGAAGTAGCTCGTTCTAATTTCCCTTTAAATTCACAGGAGCGTAAAGATGAAAAGCACTGGGGCTAGAGACCAGTGATTTGCCAAAGCCCCTCCACAACCAAAATGACTCCAGGTGCTCAGCCCCAAGACATGTGGTTGGATTGTTCATCCAGGCAAAGGCCAAGTCCCCAGGGAGCCAACCACAGCAGAAGATGGGGCCATCCGGTGCCTGCCAAGATGGCAGCCCTGGGACTCCTGGAGAAGGGAGAGGTGGGGTCTGGGCAGATGTAAACTATGTGCTCTCCCCCACACCAGGATGAGAGACTAGTGAGAGGGGAAATGAATATTTTAAAAAATACATGAAAGGGAAAAAAAAAAGCCCAAGAGTAGATGTGCAGCTTGGTGGCAGGAGAGGAGAAGGCATGGGCTGGACCTCACTTTCCTTGGATGTTGATGTGTAAGCTTTAGAGATGTCCTAATTGAAACTCTCCTCACAGGACGTTAGAGCTTAAGAGGATTCTGGGACCTCCAAACCCACTATCCCCCTTCCTTTCAGATGAGAGACTGACCCTACAAAGAAAGTTTTGGCTCAGATGCTAGTCCTGGTAGCTTTAGGATTTGAACTCAGGTTTTGAAGCCCCTGGCAGAACGATTGGGATAAGTACCCCAAAGGAAGGGTCTAAGGCATTTTCTGCTTTATCTTTCTCTAGGGGTCAGCTCTGATGGGGGAAGAGCTCAAAGCAAATACTTGTGGGCAAATGTTAAGCATCTTGTGAGCAATACGGCCAAGAGCAAAGGATGCTGATTTCACTGTAGTGTCATATTCCAGATCAGTATCTCTGAGATGCACGGAGGGCGTGTCCAGCATAGAAGCATAACAGAGGGTCCTGGTGGGGACTAGTACAAACCTTATGGCTTCCTCACTTCATACTCACTTGTTTTGGTTATTAATAAAAGTGGCTTTCAGATGCATTTGGGTGGGGAAACCTGGGAAACCAGAAGAGCCAATGTAATGAGAGACTCACTGGCATCACCAAGTCTTGGTTGCCCCACATCATTTTGTCATCAGTTTAAGAAATAAATATTTAGATAAAATTTTAAAGCAAGTAGTGCTTTTCCCTTCCCCATTAAGACCTGACCAGATCTCAATCTCTTCACAGCCCCACCTCCTTCCAAACCTCTGCTCACCTTACATTTCCAGTAGGCCGCTCCTGCTGAGGGGCGGACAGCTTACAACAGCCCTGCCATGGAACGAGGGCAAGAGCAGGTAAGGAGAGGGGTTGGTGCTTCCAAGTCCAAGGGCTGTGATTGAGCTATGGTGACTAGCTACACAGACCTGCATGGGATCACCAGCATGCAAAACAATGACCCACGAGGCCACCTTGGATGAGGAGAGAGATTTGTTTGAACAACCTGCCCCAGAAAGCCCTATGATTGTCAAGTGATTTACCAAAGCTGAATGTGTGTAAGTGAATTTCTGGCTGCCTTTGTTTGAAGGAGGTGATTAGTTTTCCAGACTAATTGCCAGTCTCTTCTCTGACACACAAACATATACACATGTACCGAGTGGTGTCTTAACAAAAGCTTGGCCCATCCATCAGAGCTGAGCCTGTTCTTGGAAAGCTAATTGACCGTGCATAAATTTCCTATGGAAAATTACAGCAAAATACAAAAAATGTAGAAGGGAAGAAGATAGTTTTTGCGATGAATAATTAAATCAAAGGATGCTTCTTCAAGGGAAGATAGGGAATGGAGGAAGAGCTAATAGTCATATTTCCAGTCTTTGTGAGAGATAAATGCAGAGATAGGGATTCAGAAATGTTCCAGACTGGCATTCAAGGCCCTCCCAAATACTGCCCCATTATGGCTTCCTGACATGATGTGAAGCCCATGATCCAGCCATCTTACCTGAAGGTAGAGAGGATGGAAGTACGTTCTAAGAATAGAACACACCTGGTCTGGCTGGATCATGGTTATTTCAAGTAAGATGGAGTAGTCAGGACAGTGCCAAGTGCTCCTGAAAACTCTAGAAAGAAAAGACTGAGAAGGGCTCCTTGGATTTAGCAGGAAGCCAGCCATTGGTGATGTTGGCTCCTACAGTTTCCCTAGAGGGATGAGGTAAAGACCAAGGCAAATTGATTCAAGAAGGAATAAGGATGAGGGAGTACAAACAGTTCTTTCAATAATTTTGGCAACGAAAAGAAAGAAGTATGAGAAATAGAGCAGGAAACTGAAATGGGATCAAAGAAATTGCTTTATGTTTGTTATGGGAGAGACTTGGGCAAACTTAACTGATGCCGGGAAGCAGAGAAGGAGAGAATAAGAAAGACGGTTCTGCATAAGCAAGGTTTTCAGGTAGGTGGAAGAGACGGTGTCCAGGGTACGGGTAGAGATATTAATCTTGGCCTAGAAAAGGGACACCCATTCCAATGAATAAGAAGAAGAGGAAAGAAAGGTTCAGATGGAGATGAGATTATAAGCTTGCAGAGGGGAATTTGAAAACATTTGCATCTGATGATCTGTATTTCCTCTCTGAAACACCAAGTGAGAACACCTGCTGAGCAGATGGGTGGAGGTGATGGGTAACAGTGTTTCAAGAATGGCTAGGTGTTTATTTTTCCTGAAGGGAGAAAACAAGGATGATCTGCATCCCTAATGCCTAGCATGATCATGAGACAGAGTAAATGTTTGTGAATTGCATGTTGCCCTCATTGGGTTGGAATTCCTGAGAGTCTCAAGATAGGATCCTGATAGGAGTTAGATAAGTCTACAATGGTCCATCCTTGTCACAACCAAGTTTTCCCTGGGGGTAAAATTGAGCCTGGACAGTTGGAAAGTATAGACCCCATGAGGTGGCCAAAGTATCTCCTTCCAGCAGGTATCTGAGGGCAAGATGAGGGAGATTAATCCCTCTCACAGTAACTGGGTAGGGGATAGCTGGATGAGGGCCACCCATCATAAGGCAGGAGAGCTAGAGAAGCAGTCTTTTCAAGGGTGAACAAGACCTGCCAGTATGCCCAGGATTCATGTCCTCCTACCAAATTATGGGCTTCGTTGTGAAGACTTGTGCAATGCTCAGCCAACCCTCTGCGCCATTCTTGCTCAAGCATCTAGTTAATTGTTCAAGTACAGCCCCTCAGTATAACCCAATTTAAGTTTATCCAATCTTCATAAATGAAATGCATAACCTCCACAAAATTAATGGTACATGGTCTTATAGGGCCCCTCCTCTAAAATATCCACCCAACAAATCACAAGACTGAGACCCTCAGCTCAACTCTTTCATCAGGAGGAAATCCTAGGTGAAACAGTGGTATTACTGATCTTTGCTCTATGCTCTTTCTTCTTGTTCACAGGTGGGCTAAGCAAATTGTAAGACTTGAGCACCCTAAATATATCCATCATAAAACCAGCATTTTATTTCATGAACCAAAGCCACTGATGGCTCAAACTATGTAGACACTACAGGGATCTAGTATTATTGCTGTCCTGCCTGGCATGAGCCACAGCATCACCACTGGAATCCAGCGGTGTGGAATGGAGCCTTGATAGGAAATGAAGAGCAGTGCTGGGCTCTCTTTTGGACCCAGATACAAATACGTGATTTAGCTTTAGTGACCGTGATACGTGCTCTCCTAGCAGAGCAGCAAGGATACACATCCTCATCTATATAAGTGCATGGCTTTATCACTGCAGACACAACTGGGCCATCCAGAAACAACTGAAATCAGAGAATTGGCATCTGCAGCACAGTTAATGGGAACTCTACAAAGCAAAATGGATTGACCTAAATAACTCTGTCCAACAAGCCAATTCACTTGGTTATCAGAGAATACAATACAATGTGCAACTCAACCCTTCTCGGGTCCCAACCAGAAGACCAGCTTGCACAAAACTGCATAGTTGACAGAAACCAGTGTTCTTTTGTGGCACAAGTGACTGACACCTGCTCTGAAATGTGCCAGGCCAAGACCATTCGGTAGGACTCTCAGTTATCAGCAATATACTTGTCCAGGCCCTACAACTGACACAAACTTCTTTGAGAGGAAAAATAAATATCTGCACCATCCAGCACTACTCCCAAGCAGTGAGATGGCTGCCCTCGGGATGAGAACAAACTCAGGATGCTTCTGTAAATAAAAGCCAAAAGTCTTCATGTCCAGTATTACTATAGCATTGTTGGATCTAATTGACCTGTCTAAAAATTGGGGGGGAGAAAATCCATGGACCAAATCTCCCCATCCCTCCAAGTACACATAAGTACACAGACTTAAAATTTTCTTTCTAAGAGATTTATGAGCCCCCTGAAGCTCTTCTTTGAACCCCCAGGATAGCTTAACCAGGGGAAAAACTCTTGCTAAGAAAGCATATAAATTTTGCTTTAATGAACAGATCATATCCACACAGCTCGCGTTTAGCAGAAAATGCAATCCATCAGCTGGTCAACATGTGAGAAAAGCAGTCCTAGGTATTGGTCAGCTTTTCCTAGGTTGCTGTAGTAACAAGCAACCCCTGAGTGGCTCAGTGCTTTCAGCAACACAGATTCCTCCTTGCTCTTGCTCTTTGTGCTTCATGAGTCAGCTGCTTCCTGTTCCTGCCTTTATCCATTCCAGACCCCAGGCTGAGGGTGCAGTCCAGCTCTGGACACAATGATCTTATTGTAGAGGTAAAAGAACGGTGACTGGACTTTGCAATGTTCTTTAAAGCCTCTGCTCGAATGCAGATACATCCCGTCTGTTCATATTCCATTGCCCTTAGTGGGTAACATGGTCAGGCCTGCTGTTGATGGGGTGGGAGATAGTTTCCTCTCACAGGGCATGGGGACAGGGGGTGCCATGGAATGTAATCCAGTGGGGTTGGGCCCAGTAGAGCAGGGCAGCAGATATTGTGATGCAGTCATCTAGTCTACCATACATGGGGACCTGCCAATCTGTCTCACAAGCTCCAGCTTTGATCCAAGGCAAGAAACAGAAGGAAAGCAAATCCTACTCCCTTAACTGACACCCATCCAAACCCTTTCCCTGAATGGGAAGTTAATGCCATAGCCTTTGGGTCTGAGAGTCAATGTCAAGGACAGGAAGAAATTTGACTATTGAAGACACTGTCTGTTAGCTAGTGGGTGTCCTGGAATAAGCGACCTCTTGGCCTGAAAATTTCCTCTTACACGTTGTAGTTTGTGGCTGGGATAAAACTGAGTGCTTCCTAGAAAATTGATTTGTTCCTTTCTATCAGGTGACAAGATCATGGAAGTAGTTCAGATTTTCATCTGGCCTCGCTTACCAAAATGCATAAGACTTAAATGTGTAGCTTCGTGGTTCTGCTTGGATTATGTCCTCTCATTTTCTGCTCTCTACAACTTCATTAAAAATATATTTTAAACATTATTTATTCCAAATAAGTTAAAATAAAAAGTATTTATTAATTATTTATCTAAATTATTTCTTTAATTATCAGTATTTTTGAAGCTTTTTTTGTTGTTGGAAAGTGAGCATACTTAATACAGAAATTTAAGAAGACAACAGAAAGCAAAAAGAAGAATTATTTATAACATTCCCTCTCCCCCTGCACAAAGATGACCCTGATAACATTTCAATGTATTCCTTCCAATATTACATGTATATCTATTTTCATATAAACATGTATAAGATACATTTTATTATTTATATTTTTATATTTAAATATATATTTATAAACATATATAATTTATATTTTTATATTTAAATATATATTTATAAACATAATATATATTTTATGTTTAAATATATATTTAAAATAATATATTTTATATTTAAATATATATTATATATTATATATTATATATATTTATATTTATATATTTATATATTTTATATTTAAATATATATTTAAATATAATTATATATTTAATATATTTAAATATATATATTAAGAGACTAAAATCACCTCCATTTCTCT
>NW_028067284.1:0-386 GCF_054177405.1 Leptonychotes weddellii
ACGATGGACTCTGAAAAACAAACTGAGGGTTCTAGAGGGGAGGGGGGTGGGAGGATGGGTTAGCCTGGTGGTGGGTATTGAGGAGGGCACATTCTGCATGGAGCACTGGGTGTTATGCACAAACAATGAATCATGGAACACTTCATCTAAAACTAATGATGTAATGTATGGGGATTAACATAAGAATAAAAAAAAACTAATGATGTAATGTATGGTGACTAACATAATAAAATAAAATTTAAAAAAAATTGGGGGTTCCCTCACTCTACTGGAAAGCAGGTGGAGTGAAGGGCTATTCTCCAGTACAGGAAGTCTTTCTTTGGAGTCAAGAAACAAGCCCAGATCTTTTTAAGACTTGATGAATACAATCGTTTCAGGAAGAAACC
>NW_028067285.1:0-386 GCF_054177405.1 Leptonychotes weddellii
TAGGGCGCCTGGGTGGCTCAGTTGGTTAAGCGACTGCCTTCGGCTCAGGTCATGATCCCGGAGTCCCTGGATCGAGTCCCGCATCGGGCTCCCTGCTCGGCAGGGAGTCTGCTTCTCCCTCTGACCCTCCCCCCTCTCATGTGCTCTCTCTCATTCTCTCTCTCTCAAATAAATAAATAAAATCTTTAAAAAAAAAAAAGAAAGAAATATATCTTGTAAACTTTCTAATTTATGTGACAATCTGTAGCAGCTGTTGAGGGAAATGGCATACATCTATAAATCTGTTAACAAAGAATGTGATCTCTGTCATCACGTCAAATACTACAGTGGGTAGAAAATTAGAAAATACATCAAAGCGCTGTGACATGAAAGAAGCTAGAGCAATA
>NW_028067286.1:0-386 GCF_054177405.1 Leptonychotes weddellii
CCAAAGGGGATAAGACATTTGACTTACTAAGTCGTTAAGCTGTTCAGATGATTAGTTTTCTTTTTTATGGTGCAGTGAGAAGTATGTTGATTCTTTAGTGTTAAGCTGTGCTGCCCAGTGTGGTGGCCATTAGCTATACGTAGCTACTGAGCACTTGAAATGTGGCTAGTCAAAGTGGAAAATATTCTTTTTTTTTTTTAAAGATTTTATTTATTTATTTGAGACAGAGAGAATGAGAGACAGAGAGCATGAGAGGGAGGAGGGCCAGAGGGAGGAGCAGACTCCCTGCCGAGCAGGGAGCCCGATGCGGGACTCGATCCAGGGACTCCAGGATCATGACCTGAGCCGAAGGCAGTCGCTTAACCAACTGAGCCACCCAGGCGCCC
>NW_028067287.1:0-386 GCF_054177405.1 Leptonychotes weddellii
CCGGACAGAAACCTGGAGCGACGGTCGCGCGCACGCGAACTGCAGCCTCCGAGACAGAAACCCGGTGCGCCGGGGTCCCGCCGGTGAACTGCAGCCTCTGGGGTGGAAACCCCGAGCAGCGGAGTCGCGCACACGCGAACTGCAGTCCCTGGGACAGGACCCCTAGCGCGCGCGCAAACTGGGAGCGGCTGGTGGTTTTAGAAGCATAAAGGGCAGAGACGTGCCCCGACCTGGAGGCAGGACTGGGAGCGCTGCGGAGGGGCGCACAACACAGGACGCTGCAGTTTATAGCAGCAGGGACAGAAACGGAGACAGTGTGGCCTGGAGAGCTCACTGAAGAACAGACTGAGGTCTCTCTGCTCTAAGGCAGAGGGTTGGAAACGGTC
>NW_028067288.1:0-386 GCF_054177405.1 Leptonychotes weddellii
CTGGAGCCCCAGTGACCAAAGTGCCCAGGACCCGTCAGGCCCCTGTGGCTTTTTGGGGTCGGGGGGGACCCTTGCTGCAAGACTACAGCTCTGCGGCTCAGCCTGACCCCCTTGTCCCCTGCAGGTGGCCTGGGAGGCCAGCAGAGCAAGCTGGGAGGACTGCCCGGTGGCGGAGGTGCAGGTTTTGGGGGAGACATGATACAGGACGTCAGACCTCCTTCTCGGCACGGCCAGGTGCCCGCACAGCCTGGCTGCGGTTGGACCAACGGACGACTGTATGGGGGTGGGGGGAGGGACACCCCAGCGCACTCTCTGCGGAGCCGCTACAACCAAGGAAAAAGAGTTGTGTCAGGCTCATTTCGTAAATAAACGCCGTTTCCACCCAG
>NW_028067289.1:0-386 GCF_054177405.1 Leptonychotes weddellii
CCATGATCAAAAATGTTAAGAAGGGGTTTTGGGGAGACTATGGAGTCAGGATGAACCCCAGCAAGTTGAGAACCCTATGTGAATTGGCCCACCTTTAATGTCGGGTGGCCCTCAGAAGGGACATTGGATGTCCCAACGATTCGTCGAGTATGGCGAGTTGTAACAGGAGAACCAGGACACCCTGACAAGATTCTGTACAGTGACTCCTGGCTAGGAATTGCCCGGACCCTTCCCCCCTGGGTGCGATTCACTTGCAATAGGCAGGGACAGGCCAGGGTCTTAATCGCCTCATCCAAGCAACCTAAAGAAAATTAGCAAAAGCCCAAGTCTCCACAAATCATAGCCGAAGATCCTGAGGACACACCGATCCTGGCCCCACTGTATGC
>NW_028067290.1:0-386 GCF_054177405.1 Leptonychotes weddellii
AAAGTAATGGAATCTAATTATTATTTTTTTTCTTGACACTTAAAACTACTTATACCAGAGTGGCTGAAAAGCTAATCCTTGAAGCCAGCAGAGATACTAATCTCAGAATTAGCATTTGGAATGCTGGTGAGGGGACACGTATAATGGTAGCCTGAAAACAGTGGCCTTGCAGGATGGGCTGGGGTGGAGGGGGTGGTGAGGGATGCGCAGAATTCATTAAGTCATGAGGAGTAAAGGAGGTTATTAAGATGAAATTAAGGAAATAGTATGCAAAACCAAGCTCAGTAAACTAAATAAACCCAGGGATTTGAGTGTCCAAAAGCCAAGTAGCTATGTCACCTTGAAAAGGATTGTATGAGGGCGCCTGGGTGGCTCAGTTGGTTAAG
>NW_028067291.1:0-386 GCF_054177405.1 Leptonychotes weddellii
CCCCCCAACGCTCTCTCTCTTTCTCTCTCTAAAATAAATCTTCAAAAAAATAATCGATCTCTAATACAACATTATAAACAAACTGTAGGAACCTTAGTCTATTATGTAAATATACATATGATAAGACATTGTTAATTATTAATGTTCAGAAAAGGTTGTTTTGTAATTTGATGAATGTTACTTAAATTTTTTTTTTTTTTAAAGATTTTATTTATTTATTTGAGAGAGAGTGAGAGAGAGAAAGAGCACAAGAGTGGGGAGCAGGAGAGGGAGAAGCAGACTCCCCGCCGAGCAGGGAGCCCGATGCGGGACTCGATCCCGGGACTCCAGGATCATGACCTGAGCCGAAGGCAGTCGCTTAACCAACTGAGCCACCCAGGCGCCCG
>NW_028067292.1:0-386 GCF_054177405.1 Leptonychotes weddellii
GCGCCTGGGTGGCTCAGTTGGTTAAGCGACTGCCTTCGGCTCAGGTCATGATCCTGGAGTCCCGGGATCGAGTCCCGCATCGGGCTCCCTGCTCGGCAGGGAGTCTGCTTCTCCCTCTGACCCTCCTCCCTCTCATGCTCTCTGTCTCTCATTCTCTCTCTCTCAAAATAAATAAATAAAATCTTTAAAAAAAAAAAAATCAGTTCCTAGTTTAATGGACCTTTTCTATCATCTTTTTAGTCTCTACTTCATTTATTTCCACTATGTTATTATTTCCTTCCTTCTACTAACTTTGGGCTTCATTGGCTCTTCTTTTTCTAGTTCCTATATGTGTGAAATTAAATTATTTAATAATTTTCTTGAACTTGAAGTAGGCCCGTATTAAC
>NW_028067293.1:0-386 GCF_054177405.1 Leptonychotes weddellii
ATAAAAACCTATTCTTAATTTATGAATCATCAAATTATCATCAGAACTGTAATATCTGTCTTTAACAGAGTACCTTTTCTTACCAAAGATCACTTCAGGCTTGATACTTGTCTCAGCATCTAGCAGAGCCTGACACCTTGTAATGGTCAGTGAGTGTCCGCAAAACAAACCCCCCAAAATTCATTTACAGAATTACAATCCGCAGGCAGTGACTTTAGGTTTCAAAGCCAGCATGGTCATAGACTGCTACATTATAAATGAAATGGGAATGCTAAGAGGAGATTACACCTTTATATACTATATAACGATCCTGCTGAAATTCCGCAAGAAAATTTCATCCTAAACATGGGTGAAGAAAGAAATAAGCACTTCAAATATTGTTCCAA
>NW_028067294.1:0-8023 GCF_054177405.1 Leptonychotes weddellii
GATAATGAGACAGGCTGATGTTTGGGTCTGAGCCTCACAGACAAAATCTAAAACTGGGTTGAGCAGTGAAACAACCAGAAGGCCAGCTGGGTGGAGCCACGAGGGTTTGGCTATGAGACATCAGGGAAGACTTCCTGGAGGAGGCAGGCCTTGGGCTGTGTAGGATTTGGCTAGAGGAGGGGAAGGCATGAGAGAAGGGAAGACTGCTTGTGCAAAAGCAGGAAGGTGGGAGAAGACGGGTCAAGGTAAGACCTCTCTCTCTCTTGTGTTGTGAGACTGGCCCTGGGCAGCGTGTGTGTGTGTGTGTGTGTGTGTGTGTGTGTGTGTGTGTGTGTGTGGTGGGGGGAGTCCCAGCACAGTGCTGGGCTCCCAGGGGATGCTGGGTAACAGGGGCTCCCTCCTCTCTGTCAGCCCACCCAGGTCACCTGCTCTCCTCTGTCCCCAGGGCTGGCCTCCCCACCAGTCACATGTGCCCCAGTGGGGAGTACGCTTCAGTGCAGGGACCTCGGGGACACGGAGACATCAGTCCTCTCTGGGAAGACCACCAGGCTCTACTTGCCATGAAACATGGACCCTAGAACCTCGGAGCTGGGAGACCGATCCAGCCCCTCCACCCTGTAGGAACCCAGCACAGAGAGGTTCAAGGAGTGGCCCAAAGTCACCAGCCCCCAGGGTGGGTCCCCCAGTGTTCTGCTCTCTGCCCAGCCTAGGAGAGGGTCCTCTGTCTACAAACATCCAAGTGGAGAGCCTCAAGGATTCCTCTTCTCCCTTTGTCCTCCCTCTGCCCTCACGCCCACCCACTCACTTCCAGGCTGAGAAGAGTGGGAAATGAGACCCCAGGGCCCCTGAGAGTCCAGGCCAATGATCTGTGGCCCCATTGGCGGAGGCCTGGGCCTGCGCCTGGAAAGGGGAAGGTTAAGCCCCGAGCAGCCCTTCCTGGTTGGTGTTTAACTTGCAGTTTCTAAAGGCCGTCAGGAACTCCAGAGAGCAAACGTTTTCTCTCTTAATGACACTGCAGCAGATTAAGGAGGGGCCCATCTCCCAGAGAACATTAAAGAGACGCCATCCATTACCCAGAATGGTCTGGCCTGGCAGCTAGAATAACTTTCCCCGAGACCTGCCCAGGGGAGGGAGGGATTCTTTCAAGCTTTTTGGCCAGGACTCTGAGGGGTGAGGGGCGGAGGCCCAGAAATGGGACTGAGAGGGCATTGACACAGGCTGGGGTTTAGCTCAACATGAGAAAGAACACCTAGTCCCACCATTCACCTCTGCAAGTTTTATTATTCTTAAAATTGGCTCATGTGAGGCCCCATCCCCTTTGGATTCATAGCAGCACAGGCTTTTGGGGACCCAGCAATGATAACCCCACGTGGAGACGAATTCAGAATCTTCCCTCCTCCGTGTAGGCATGGGGTTCAAAAGCAGGTGGTACCCAGAATATGCAGTTGGCTTGTGGTTAGGAGAGTGGGTTCAGTTCTGCTTCTGTGACCTTGACAAATGACTTTCCTAACAAGGACCCAGAATATCACTGCTTGAGCACCTACTGTGTGTCCAGCTTACACCAGCCCCTTCCCATCAGCACTCTCATTTCATCCTGCCCTCTGAGGCCGGTGTCTCTGTCCTTATTTTATACACAAGAGGGCCGAGGCTCCAGAGACCAGGCCGGCCAAGCTTACCCAGCTGCGGTGCTGGGATTTGAACCCAAGTGTGTCTGTATATATCCCTTTTACTGTACTATACATGCTCTCTGAGCCTCAGTATCTTCATCTGTAATATGGAGTGACAATACCCAGGCTGTGTAGGTCACAGGATAGTTGAATAGTATCAGTGAAATGGGGGATGGGAAATGTGCCATGTACATGGGAGAGGTGCCGGACACACACAAGCGTGCACGTGCATGTACACACACACACACAAACACACACACACACACGATTATCCACCCAGGAAACATCAGGGGATGAGAAGTTACACAAGGGTCTTTTCTATAATGAGCTTTCATTCTTTAAACACCAAGCTCTGATTAATTTAGCATTGAAAAGTCCCCGACACCCAGCTTGTGAGTGTATAAATTTCAAAGTATGCATAAAAAAGATCTTAAAATGTCCATAGTTTGGGGGCGCCTGGGTGGATCAGTTAGTTAAGCGTCTGACTCTTGATTTCAGCTCAGATCATGATCTCAGGGTCCTGGGATTGAGCCCCGTGTCTGGCTCTGTGCTCAGCGTGGAGTCTGCTTATCCCTCTCCCTCTGCTCCTCCCCCTGCTCATACATACTCTCTCTCAAATAAATAAATAAATCTTTTTAAAAAATGCCTATAGTTTTGAGCCAGCAATTCTACCATCAGGAAATATAATCAGGGCTGAGCACAGGCTCACAAGGACGTTCACTACAGAGTGATCGATAACAACCAATGTTTGGAAACATTGTCCAATAGGGGAGTGGTTTTGTGAAATAGCATATGACCTTATGATGGAATATTATGCAGCCAACAAAAGTCATGGTTGTGTGGCACATTTTGTGATGCAGGGCTTCATCATGCAGAACCCACACCTGCAAGTACCACTCAGAGGCATCTCTCTGAGTAAGAAGATGGGTGATTATGATGTTTTCTGCATGGAATCAATCTATTTTTAAAATAAATGAATCAAATATAGCTCACATTCTCCTGTTTCTAGAATGGGGACCATGGAGCATAATTTAAGCTTTGCTCTGTGCCTTCAGTCATCACTACCACCCTCTGGGTTCCAGCCCCAGGGCCCCCCCAGACCCTTCATCCCACACTCAGGGCCTGCCTGTTCTCTCCTGCAGTTCTTGCGTCTGCTTTCCAGTGTTTTCCAATCTCCTGACTGCCAGATGTTTCTTCTTGCTGGTGTCAGTGTCTCTACTCCTGGCAGTCCCCCACCCCTCCTGGTGTCCTGCCTCTGACCCACCAGGGGTGGGAAACCAGGTCACCAGGCATGTTAGAACCATGTCTGAGATAGGAGTCCCTGATCTCTGAGTGAGGACACAAAGGGTGCACCTTTTTAAATACAAAAACCTTCAGACGTGGCCCATGTAACTTGCATGTTGGTAATTCTAGGGCTGTTTGAGTTTTCTTGTTGCATTCCAGATAGCGGAAGCTGTCAGCAGCTCGCCTGTGGCTCAGTGAACTGTGGCTAAGTATAAATATGCCACTGGAGCACTTCCTTGCGTATTTACTTATTCAATCAACTAATACTTATTTAGAGCCCTACTCCACACCAGGAACAGGTCTAGATCCTGGAGATACAGTTATAGAAAAAACAGACCAAGGCCTCCCACGGGGGAAGACAGTAATTGAGTGAATAGATGAAATAATTGGATGTTTTGGATAGCGATCATGACTATAAAGAACTAAAACAGTGATGATTGATGTAGCAGAGAAGGACCGGAATGGGTTGGGGACAGTCAGGCTCCAGAAAGCCAGTCCTGATGCAAGGGCATTATTAACCTGCTCGGTGGCAGGCTCCATGCAGGGGCAGGCAGCCGGGTGGAGCCGCAGCCACACAGGCTCAGGGCGTGGACACTGCCGCGTCCGCTCTCTATCAGTCCAGCCACCCCTGTGGCAAGAGAGCCTTGCATTCGCAGGTGTTTCCGCACAAGGCCCAGAGCCGATGCTCTTCACTCTGATGGGTCCAGATTGGGTCACATGATCTGCCCTTAGCCAACCACTGGCTTGAGGCGGCAGTATTCCTATCGCTCATATCTGTTCAAGTGCCCACTGCCGAAGCTAGGGGTGGGGTAGCCTAGTTCCGGGTCTTTTCAACTAAGGGCGGGCTGTGTGGCTCCCCAGTAGAAGAGTGGTGTGCTAGGACAGAAGAGGTAGGGACAGATGACGGCACTCAAGAGTGCAGTTCCTCCAAGTCCCCCTGTCTTTCTGCATCATCAGATGTTCCCTTTTTTATTCCGTCATTCCATTGGCATACAGAGTACAGACACTTCTCTCATTTATAAGAGAAATAAACCTCTCTTGACCCCTCATTCTTTTCTACTCATTCCAATTGTGCTCCTCTCCTCCTCTCTTGACCTTGATTGGGCTTGTGTCCACACCTGTTCACTTGAAAAGCTCTTATCAAGGTGGCCCGTGTCCTCCTCCTCACCAAATCTGGTGGGCAAGCCTCAGCCCTCACCTTGCACACACCTGAGTGCTCTTGCCTCCTTGCCACTCCCTTTCAGTTTTCCTCCTGCCTCACTGGCCTCTGTTCTGTCTCTCCTGCTGATTCCCTCTTTTCCCTGTCTTTAAATGTTGGGAGGGCGTGAGGGTGGGTCTCAGACAGATCCACAAAGCTCTTAACAGTCTGAACCTCCACTGGCCATCTGTTCCTGCTCTCAGCCTGATACCTCTGCTCCAGCCACTCTCCCACCCCAGGGCCTTTGCATTTGCTCTTCCATCTGACTCAGATATTCTTCCCCCAAAATATCCGTGTGGTTCACTCTTTTCAGTCTGTGTTCACAGTGTTGCCTTTCCTGACCTCACTGTTTAAAACTGTGGCCTCTTTACTTCTACACTCCACCTTCCCCTCCCTGCTTCTTACCCTCAATTGTTCTTATCACCAACTTGCATACTATGTATTTAATGTATTGCTATAGTGTCTGCCCGTCCACCGAATATAAGAGCAGAGATATCCTCTCTCTGTTCACTGATGACTCCCAGCCCTTAAGATAGTGCTCGGGACATAGTAGATGTTCAATGGTATTAGTTGAATGACTGCATGAATACCCAAAATGGTTATCTTCCCTTTCAAGGAGCTAGAAATACAAAACTGAGGACTAGCAGGCCTATAAGCAGGCCTGATTTCAAGAGGGGTGGCCTGGGGACAGGACAGGCCAGCTTAGAGACCTGAAGCCCATAAGAGCCAGACATTGCTGGGAGAGGCAAGCAGGAAAGAGGTGGGAGCAGCACCAAGCCTTGGTGTGCAGGCAGTGGTATCTGGGTAGTCCTACTGAAGAGGAAGGGTTTGGTGGGCACCCATTGTGTGCCATGTTGCCTTCCCCATAAAATATAAGGTGGGAATTATTAGCCTTTTTACCATTAAGCAAATGGAGGCTCAGGGAGAGAAAGCAACAGAATGATAAGACAACCTCTTGGCTTATACATAGCAATACATTGGTTTATTTTTTTACCTTGTCTTGATTCAGATAGGTTTAAGGTGGCTATCAAAATAATAGATTAAGCTTATGAATGTTGACACTGGCAGAGTAGCTTGTATTGGATCACTTATAAACTTTAGACAAAATGTTTTTAAAAATGCAAAGATTACTGTTTGAAGGAAATGGAGAGCAACCAATGCCTGGCAGAAACTGGAAGGGTTATGACCCTTAATAGAAGGGAACCATGCTGGGGACCATCCACAGTTAGAGTCTTTTCCTCCTGAGGGCACCTCAGTGTCCATGAAAGAAAGGTATAGTCTTAATGATTTAAGGAATTAGAAGACACAGTTTGGGCCTGCCAAGTGGCTGGAAATTGAGGAGAAATTCTCAGAAAGGATGGGCCACAGAGGAAAATTTCCCAATTTTGTGTGTAAATGCTCTTCAAATCCCTGAACTTGCATGTGCAGGCAAGACTTCCAAGAACCCAAAGGGAAAACAATAGCTGGAGAGATGGAATTGCTGAGCCAAGATGTGAGAATCTGCCCAGTGCAAGGGAAACGCAATTTGGAGTCTGACTTCTGCTGTGAATGACAGTATTGTAATAAGTCTCCAGAAGGGCCATGCATTAGGAGTAAAGACTGTGTCTCATGATAGAAGGATTCATTCTTAGATCAGCAAGAAATGAAATAAGGACAAATGACTAAACATGTGAGAAAAGAGGAAAATGGAACCCCAAGTCAAGAGAAAAATCAACTAGTGAAAAAGATCCATGGATGACTCAGATGTTGGAATTAGCAGTAACTATAATGAATATGCTAGCCTATGCAGATGACTAGCTTGAAAAAAATGGCCAAAACTTGAAAAATCTGAACAACAAAATGAAGTCATATTGGATTATCACCCAAAGTATAAGATAAATATCCACGAGTCCATGCTGATATAAATAGATGACTGGATAAAACAATAGATTGTGGAGAAGAGGCAAAGCTTTTGGACAGAAGAATTCCACATAATTTATGTCGATACTCTCCAACCTCAAGGAGGTGGAGCATAACTCCCCAATCCTTAAGTGTGGGCTGCTCATAGTGAGGTCCCTCCAAAGAGCACAGTATGGAAAGAGTGGGGAAAGAATAACATAACAGTGGAGAAACCTGACAAACACTACCTCAGCCAGGTGATGAGGTCAACATCAATAGTTACAGGTAATGTTGATAGTTGTGCTCTTCATATGATATGAGCAACACTTACTTTGTGATCTTCCTTCCTCAAACCCATACCCGCCCCCCAGTCTAATCATTAGAAAAACATCAGGCAAATTCCAATAGAAGACCATCCAACAATTTACTTGACCAATACTCCTCAAAATTGTCAAAGTCATCAAAACTGAAGAAAGCCTGAGAAACTGTCATAGCCAAGAGGATCCTAAGAGGACATGACAGCTAAATGTCATGTGGCATTCTGGATGGGGTCCTGAAACAGAAAAGGAACATTAGGCAAAATTAAAGAACTCTGAATAAGCTATGGACTTTAGTTTGTAATTATGTGTAACTATTAGTTCATTAATAATAACAAATGTACCATACTAATGGAAGATGTTGATAATAGGGGAAGCTGTATGTATAAAAAAAAATATTGAGGACAAACAGAGCCTCAGTGACCTTTCAGAGGAGAGAAAACAAATATTGGGACTGAACAGCAAATATTTGAGTAAATATTAGAAAAAAATTTCAAAAGTTGATAAAAGACAGTGATCATTTGGATCAGGAAGTTCAATAAATCCCAAGCAGGATACTTACAAAGAAAATCATGTCTAGATGCAGAATAGTCAAACTGCTACAATCCAAAGATTAAGAAAAGATTGTAAAGGCAGTCAGAGGAGAGGAGATACATATTAACATAGGGGAACAAGAATGATAATGAAAGCTGATTTTACGTCAGATAAATGAAAGCTTCAGGACAATGTAACATCTTTAAAGTTTTGGGGGAAAAAAACTTTTAACCTAGAATATTTATCATCCAGCAAAAAGACAAAAAAAAATTTAAATTAAGGTGAATTAAAAACATTTTCAGATAAATGAAAGATGATAGTATTGTTGCCAACAAATCCACACTACAAAATATTTTAAATGAAGTTCTTCAGTTTAAAAGGAAATAATATCCGATGAAATTTCCAGGTCTACAGGAAATAAGAAGTACTGGAAATGGTAAATATAAAAATGATTTTCTCTTCAATTCTGTAAAAGTTAGTTAATGGTTTAGAGAAGAAATAATACTCAGGTATCATGGAGTTTACAAGGGCAGAAGTAAAATATATGAAAATAACTGTCAATGAATAAGAGTGAGTGTAAACAGAATTGCATGGTTATAAGGTTTTTGTATAAATAAAACAGTATAGTATTAATTTAAGTTAGACTGAGATAAATTTGGGATGCATACTGACCACTGAACAGATATGTGCAAGCAGACTTCAATGAACCCAAGGGGAAAACAACATATTGTAATCAGCAAAAATACAGAGAATAACTCAAAGAAGTATAATTAGAACACCAATAAAAGAATTAGATAACAACTGAACTACTGAGTATTTACCTCAAAGATACAAATATAGTGATCTGAAGGGGTACGTGCACCCCGATGTTTATAGCAGCAATGTCCACAATAGCCAAACTGTGGAAAGAGCCAAGATGTCCATCGACAGATGAATGGATAAAGAAGATGTGGTATATATATACAATGGAATATTATGCAGCCATCAAAAGGAATGAGATCTTGCCATTTGCAACGACGTGGATAGAACTGGAGGGTATTATGCTGAGTGAAGTAAGTCAATCAGAAAAGACATGTATCATATGATCTCACTGGCATGAGGAATTCTTAATCTCAGGAAACAAACTGAGGGTTGCTGGAGTGGTG
>NW_028067295.1:0-386 GCF_054177405.1 Leptonychotes weddellii
CCAACTAGTTAGCATAGTGTTAAGTACATGGCACTCATTAAATGCAATTGTTAATAAAAGTTAGGTGGATTAAGGCTAAAAAGATTGTAGGAAAGTTTCATAATGTTCCCACATATCTTATCAGAAAGTTTTTCTGAAATCTCTCTGGCAGGTCTATTTGCTGTGTGTCCTTGGGCAAGTCAGTTAACCTCTAGGCCTCTGTTGCTTCAGTGATAAAATAATTAGATGAGTTCTCCATTTTGGTGTTCTGTGAATCTAGCATTATAGCATTTCTTTTGCCTTCCTCACCCGTCATTTCTCTTTCTCCACTTAATTGAAGACTAACTTTGAAAACATTGTTCAAAATTTGGTCTCCAAAAGAAAAATGAGATATACAGGAGCAAAAA
>NW_028067296.1:0-386 GCF_054177405.1 Leptonychotes weddellii
AACCACTTTGCAGACCTCACTGGCTTGACTCTAGCAGGTGGTTAAAGGCGTTCCACCTGGCCCAGCCTGAGCATCAGAGAGCAGGCTGCTCTTGCATCTCTCCAGCCCCCACCGGACTTCCAGAGGTAAAAACTTTATCCTGGGAGCGTGGACCATGCTCAGGGCCAGGCAAACACATCCGGGGGCTGCTGTGGTGATGGGAGGGGAGAGAGGAAACTGGCAGGGCCCAGCGAGAAGCTAGGGGTGTCTTGGAGCAGCAAGAGACCCGCAAGCCTACGGATCAGAACCTGGGTTCTCACCACAGCCCTGACATTAACCTGCTGTGTGACCTCAGGCAAGCCTATACCCTGTCTGGGCCTCTGTTTCCTCTTCCATAAAATGAAGTG
>NW_028067297.1:0-386 GCF_054177405.1 Leptonychotes weddellii
AAAAAAAAAAAAAAGAAAGAAGACTGCCGGGGTGCCTGGGTGGCTCAGTCGTTAAGCGTCTGCCTTCAGCTCAGGTCATGATCCCAGGGTCCTGGGATCGAGCCCCACATCAGGCTCCCTGCTCAGTGGGAAGCCTGCTTCTCCATCTCCCACTCCCCCTGCTTGTGTTCCCTCTCTCGCTGTGTCTGTCAAATAAATAAATAAAATCTTAAAAAAAAAAAAAAGAAAGAAAGAAGACTGCCATAGGATATCAATAGATACAAAAATCCTCATTGGACAAAATTCATAAGTGGCTTATCCAATAAAACCTTGAAGTACAATATGAGAGTAGCCCACTTAAAGACAATGAAGTTATTGACCTAAAAATAGGAACCTAACTGGTAAAA
>NW_028067298.1:0-386 GCF_054177405.1 Leptonychotes weddellii
AGCAATACCTGACTTACAGTTCTTTGGAAGATTAAATTATGTAATGTATATAAAATGGCTAGCTGATTGGACAAACTCAATAATGACAGTTGCCGTTCTCATTCATAAGTTTATCAGTATTTATCTTTTTGATAGATGCTTAAAAGCAGCAATTCTCAAACTTTTTGGTCTCAGGACTCTTGTATTCTTTTTTTTTTTTTTTAAAGATTTTATTTATTTATTTGAGAGAGAGAGAATGAGAGACAGAGAGCATGAGAGGGAGGAGGGTCAGAGGGAGAAGCAGACTCCCTGCTGAGCAGGGAGCCCGATGCGGGACTCGATCCCAGGACTCCAGGATCATGACCTGAGCCGAAGGCAGTCGCTTAACCAACTGAGCCACCCAGGCG
>NW_028067299.1:0-386 GCF_054177405.1 Leptonychotes weddellii
ATGACAGAACCAAAACCACTGAAGTTCAGGAAATGTTTTAAGCTTTTTTAAAGTAGGCTCCACACCCAACATGGGACTAGAACTCATGACCCCAAGATCAAGAGTTACATGCTCTACCAACTGAGCCAGCCAGGTGCCCCAGTGTTTTAAACTTTTTTTTCCTTTTATTTAAAATTTAAATTCTAGTTAGTTGACATACGGTTCAATATTGGTTTCAGGAGTAGAGTTCAGTGGTTCATCATTTGCACATACCACCCAGTGCTCATCATAACAAGTGCCCTCCTTAATATCCATCACCCACCTCCCTCCACCAACCCTTGGGAATACACAAATAACTGTACAATTTGAGGACTGACAAATGCATTTACCCATGAAACAACTTCCCA
>NW_028067300.1:0-386 GCF_054177405.1 Leptonychotes weddellii
GGAGGCAGCTGGCCTCCCTGCAGCAGCTCTGGTGACCTAGAGGAACCAGGCCTCATGGGGGGCCGGAGGGGGTTGCAGGCACCTGCCGCTGCCAGGGGCCCCCCCAGGGCCAGCTGGTCCTACGGTGGTCTGGGCGGAATAGCCCTTCACAGGCCCACATGCTGGTTACACCTTCCCAAGCCCACCCCCATCCCCGGCCCGAGCAACCACACACGTCTGCAATGCACATGTGTATATAATGCAAATAAATCTGCTATTCCATTAGGTTAATTACACGAGCCCTTTCCTCTCTCAAATATCTTTGCAATTTTATAAGTCCTTTTAAAAAAATCTTATCAAGTCCTAAGCAAGAGAGCATTTATAAATGAAGTCCAGCAAGGCTCAAA
>NW_028067301.1:0-386 GCF_054177405.1 Leptonychotes weddellii
GATTAGCAGGCTGCTTTTGAAAAGAATATCTGCTAAGCATACCTACTATTCCCTCTGCTTCCAGTATCTGACTCAGGGGTTTGTAAGATTTATAGGTTATATTTAATACAAATTGTTCTATATAAAGGTTTACATATTCTGGAATAAAGTTATAGAATGTAGTGCAGGGCTGTGAGGGCTGGGGATTCTATAGTGGTAACTGTAAGAAGGAATAATTTCCTAAATTATGAACATATCCAATCAAAGATGAGAAGTAGGGGATACCTGCATGGCTCAGTTGGTTAAGCGTCTGCTTTGGCTCAGGTCATGATCCAGGGTCCTGGGATCCAGCACCCCACCCCCACTCTCTCTGACAAATAAATAAAAAAAATCTTAAAAAAAAAAAA
>NW_028067302.1:0-386 GCF_054177405.1 Leptonychotes weddellii
CTTTTAGGTATATTAATTACAGCCTATCCATATAGAGAACAAGTTAGAGGGTGGAGAAGGATGGCAAAAGCCACCACACCTTTGTTGAGCCGAATGATCTTTTTTTTCCCTGAGATCGAGACCTGAGCTGAGATCAAGAGTCGGATGCTTAACCGACTGAGCCACCCACGTGCCCCAAGCCTAATGATTTTTTTTTTTTTAAAGATTTTATTTATTTATTTGAGAGAGAGAGAATGAGAGAGAACACATGAGAGGGGATAGGGTCAGAGGGCAAAGCAGACTCCCTGCCGAGCAGGGAGCCCGATGCGGGACTCGATCCAGGGACTCCAGGATCATGACCTGAGCCGAAGGCAGTCGCTTAACCAACTGAGCCACCCAGGCGCCCA
>NW_028067303.1:0-386 GCF_054177405.1 Leptonychotes weddellii
GGTGATAGACACTGGGGAGGGTATGTGCTCTGGTGAGCGCTGTGAATTTTGCAAGACTGTTGAACCACAGATCTGTACCTCTGAAACAAATAATGCAATATATGTTAAGAAAAAAAAAAAAGAAGAAGATAGGAGGAGGGGTAGAATGAAGGGGGGGAAATCGAAGGGGGAGATGAACCATGAGAGGCGATGGACTCTGAAAAACAAACTGAGGGTTCTAGAGGGGAAGGGGGTGGGAAAATGGGTTAGCTTGGTGATGGGTTTTAAAGAGGGCACGTTCTGCATGGAGCAGTGGGTGTTATGCACAAACAATGAATCATGGAACACTACATCAGAAACTAATGACATAATGTATGGTGATTAACATAAAAATAAAAAATTAAGAA
>NW_028067304.1:0-386 GCF_054177405.1 Leptonychotes weddellii
AAAAAAAATTTAAAAATTAAAAAAAAATTTAAAAAAAAAAAAACATCCAAATATTCAAAAGACGTGCACATTCTGGACATATGGAAACCCTCTACCCAAGGAAAAAGAGAAAACAAAACCAAAAAAAGCCCCCAAGTACTTAATGAAACATCTTTATCCGTGAAAATATAAGGGCAAATGGTTTAACCCACTGCAAAATTCATTGCCAAACCCAAGACAAAAACTCACGTCTGAGAATTTCGATGCGAAATTTTTACACAAAACCACATGATGACAGGATTCCTCCACCTTTGGAAAATGCTAACCTTTCCTAAATGATCTTTTTCTCTTAAGGAAGGGAATTAGCACTGTTTTAATTCTTCTACTTTGACTGTCACAATTTTTAT
>NW_028067305.1:0-8021 GCF_054177405.1 Leptonychotes weddellii
GAACCCTCAGTTTGTTTTTCAGAGTCCATCAACTCTCATGGTTCGTCTCGCCCTCTGATTTTCCCCCCTTCATTCTTCCCCTCCTGCTATCTTCTTCTTCTTCTTTTTTTTTTAACATGTATTATTTGTTTCAGAGGTACAGATCTGTGATTCAACAGTCTTGCACAATTCACAGCACTCACCATAGCACATACCCTCCACAATGTCTATCACCCAGCCACCCCATCCCTCCCACCCACCCCCTACTCCAGCAACCCTCAGTTTGTTTCCTGAGATTAAGAATTCCTCATATCAGTGATCTTACCTGGATTTTTGAGGTTATTTCCCAACTGGTTTCCCTGCTTCTGACCTTGCCATTCATTTTCTATGCTGACAATATCATATTCCTTTAATACAAGTCATATCTCATAATTTTTTTTTTTTACAAAATATTTGCTGGAAGCACACATGTCATCCACAATTTTCATTGCAAATGTCTCCTCCTCCATGGAGCCTCTTTGTCTGCCACAGATACTTTCTCTAACGATCCCATAGCATCTGGAACATGTTGAAAATGCCAAGGAAGATGGGAATGTGGTTTCCATCCTTGAAGCACTCATAAAATCAAGGAGACAGAAGGAAAGAAATGCATGATTATACATATATGACAAATGTTTTAACAGAATGTATTTTCTCCAGATCTGTGGCTTTTCTACTATCCTTTTCACCCTCTTAATAGTCCAATAATATCTTTCAAAAAAGCAAAAGTTTTTCACTTTGGTGAAATGCTATTTCTCATTTTTTTTTCTTATATGGATTATGCTTTTAGTTTTGAGTCTAAGAAATCTTTTCCTAACCTAGGGTCACAGAAGTTTCTTCATATGTTTGCTTCTGGAAGTCTATAGTTTTAGGTTTACATTGAAGTCTATGATCCATTTTCACTTAGTTTTTGTATATAGTACCAGGTATGGGTTGAAGTTCTTTTTTTGCATATGGATTTTTCTTTTTGTCTATGGATATATATATAATGTTTATTGAAAAGTTCCGAGAATTCTCCACTGAATTATCTTGAGGCTTTGTTGAAATTAGTTGTTCATAAATGTTTGGGTCTATTTCTGGACACTGTTTTGTTTCATTGATCTGTTTATCTTTGTGCCAATCCATACCATGACAATTACTGTAGCTTATAATAATTCTTGAAATAAGGTGGTATTAGTCCTATGAATATGTCCTCTTTTAAAGGTTGTTTTGGCTATGCTAGGGTCTTCACATTTCCATATGAATTTTATAATACATTTGTCACTTTCTATGAAAATACTGAGATTTTGATCCAAGTGCTTTGAATATATAGATCATTTTGGAGAGAATTGACATCTTGGCAATACTGAGTTTTCCAACTCATAAGCTTGTCTTATCTATCCACTTATTTAGGTGTTTTTAAGTTTCTCTCAGCAATGTTTGATAGTTTCTATTGTACAAGTCTTTTACGCCTTTTATCATATTCATCTCTATTTCTTATTTTTGGATGCTATCATTAATGAATTTCTTTAACTGGAACTTCTATTGATTGTTACTAGTACATCAAAATAAAATTGGTTTTTGTATAGTGATCTTGTATCCTGCAGTCTTGATAAACTCATTTATTTGTTCTAGTAGCATTTTTTGTAGATCCCTTTGGATTTTTGACATAGACAATATGTCATCTGTGAATAAAAACAGTGTTATCTTGTCCTTTCCAATCTGGATGTTTTTATTTCTGTTTCTTGTCTTGTTAACACTGGCTACATTTATGATTCAATGTTGAATAGAAATGGCGAGAACAATATCCTTTCTCCTGAATTTAGAAGGAATACAGTCAATCTTTTTACCATTAATTATGATGTTTCATAAGATGTTCTTTATCAAGATAAAGAAGCTCCCTTCTCTTCCTAGTCTGATGGATTTTTCAGTGAGGAATGGGTGTTAAATTTAGTCAAAAAATTTTCCCTCTAAACCTACGGGAATGATAATATGTTTTTCTTTTTGTTAATATGCTGAATTATATTGATTTTTTTTTTTAAGTTAAGCCGACTTTGAATTGCTGGTATGCACTCAACGTGGTCAAGGTATATTATTCTTTTTACATATAGTTAGATATGATTTGCTAGAAATTTAAAATTTTTTACATGAATGTTCAAGACAGATATTGCTATCTAGGGTTTTTTTTTTTTTTCTTGTGATTTCTCTGTCAGATGTGGGTATTACGGTAATTTTAACCTCAAGGAATAAGCTGGGGATGTTCCCTACATGTCAGTTTTCTGGAAGAGTTTGCATATTGATATTTATCCTTCCTTATATGTTTGGTAGAGCTCACCATTGAAGGAATCTTTGTGGCAAGGTTTGTAAAACTAAAATTTTAATTTCCTTAATAGATACAGGGTTATTCATGTTATCTGTTGTTTCTTGGGTGAGCTTTGGTAGTCTGTGTATTTGAAGAATTTGCCCATTTCATCTGAGTTGTACAATGTATTAACATAAAGTTGTTCATCACAGTCCTTTATTTTCTTTTTTAACATATATAGACCCTGAAGTGATTTTACCTCTCTCATTCCTAAAATTGATCATCTTTGTTTTCTCTGCTTTTTTCTTTTTTCCTTATTCATTTGGTAAAGGTTTATCAATCTTCATAAGGAATCAACTCTCAGTTTCATTGATTTTTCTGTATTGTTTTTGTCAGATTTCTAATCTGACCCTTATTATTTTCTTTTTTCTGCTTAATTTGGATTTAATTTGATCTCTTTTTAGTTTTGTAAGGTGGAAGCTAAGGTCATTGATTTGAAGATTTCTTTTGTAGGAGTGGAAATTCAGTGTTACAAATTTTCTCAAGTACTTCATTAGTGGCCCCCACAATTTTGCTATATTTTCATTTTCATTCAGTTCAGAGGTGTCAGTTATACTCTTCATTTTTCCTCTCCTTTTCTCTTTTATTTTGTGTAGGGTCTCTTGCTGTGTCCTCAATTTCACTAACATTTTCTAGCAAGATCTAGTCTGTACTTATTCCCATTCATATATTTTTCATCTCAGATATTGTAGTTTTCATCTTAGAAGTTCAATCTTTGTTACATCCTTCATGCTTCTAGTTAACTTTTTAAATATACACAATAGAGTTATAATAATTTTTTAAATGTTAATCCTAACATTTTTGTACGTTCTGGGTCTATTTCATTTTGATTCATTGATATATGTCCTCATTATGGGTTGCATTTTTATGCTTCTTTGGATGCCTGGTAATCGCTATTTGGATTCCAGGCACTGTGAATTTTAACTTCCTGAGTGTTCAGTATTTTTGTCTTCCTATAAATATTCTTGTGCTTTGCCCTGGGACACAGTAAAGTTCCTTGGAAATAGTTTTATCCTTTTGAGTGTTGCTTTTAATATTGATTAGGCAGGACTGGAGCATTGCTCAGTCTGGGTTTAATCATTCCCCATTATCAAGGCAAAACCTTATGAGTACTTCACCTCATGCTCCATGAATCTTGTTATGGTGGGTTAGGCACTATTTATTCCTAGCTCTGGAAGGTTATTTTTATTTTTTTTAAAGATTTATTTGAGAGAGTGGGGGAGGGGCAGAAAGAGAGAATCTCAAGCATACCCCCTACTGAGCAAGGAGCCTGACACGGGGCTCAATCCCTGAGATGGTGACCTGAACTGAAATCGAGAGTCGGCCACTTAACTGACTGAGCTACCCAGGCGCCCCTGGAAGTTTATTTTTAAACCCTGACAAATGTTCCTCTGAATATTTATATTCCTGCCTCTCAGTTGGCTTCTGAGTTTGTTTTTCCTTTTCCTACCATTTTGATATATTAGCCTAGTGTAAACTCAAAACTTACCATACTGTATAAAGAGTGACATTTTTTTCTTAGCTTTATTAAAGTTTGGTTATTTAATCTAAATTTAGCAATTATGTTACTCTTATGGAGGTTCAATACAGCTCACTCAAAAATAAAATGTTTTATTGTTGTTCTGGTGGTAGTTATTGAATCAAATTTACTATATCAGCTTTCTTTTAGTCCTCATAACTAACATTTTAACAGATGAAGTTTCTGACAGCTGAACGTAGGGAGAATAAACATGCATCTGCTGAACACAAGCTAAGCAGAAACCTTTGGGGGGATATAGGAGAAAGGCAATAATGAGGTTGAAAGAGGGAGGATTAGCCCCATAAATATCTTTTATGTCCCATTAGGCCCTCTCCTCAACTTTCTCCTCCCTTCTCTCTTTATTCTCCTTCTATTTCACCTCCTCTCTTGGACATATTTTTCATTTCCCCCTATTTTATTTTTCCCTATTTAATTTTCATCATTTAAAGAACAATACTCTCTTCTTTTTCTTGTTGTGGGTCCCTTGTCACTATGTTTTTATGTTCAGAGAACAGTCCCCTATGAATGTATTATAATTGTGATTCCCTGAGTGTGATCACACAGCAATCAATTGAATTCTAATAGATTTCACTCTGGCATTCATAGCCAGGTTACAAAAGAAATGGAAGAATATGTAATAGAGACTGAATACTTCTTTTACCAAGAAACAAGCCAAAATATTCCCAGCCCTTACCTTCATGAAGCATATGGGTAAATACTCTTGTGTTTTCTCTCTGTTTCTAATTCCCAGAGGCAAATAAGCTAATGACATTAGTCACATCAATCCATCTGTCCCCTTTTCCTTCTGGGGTGTAATCAGTTGACATTTCTTTGGCAGCAGAGAGGCTAACCTGGCAGCCTGCTTTGCATTTGTCTTTTCTGCATATTGCACGGGGGCTGTTTCATCCCCATCCCCTTTGCTGGGTGTGATTCATAGAGACTGGCTTAGCTGGTGAGCTGGGACTCTATCAGCTCTGAAGTGATGAGGGGGGTGGGGTGAACTGAAATGCCATATGACCTGAGATTCAATAGAAAAATCAAAGCATTTAATGGCACCTACCTTGATCAAATCCCTGAACCTGACAGGAGAAACGGTGGATATGGAGATATAAATATGAGAAGAACATTGTTGCTTGGTCCTCAAGCTGCTTATGTGTAAGACCAATTTTATTTAGCTAGGGTTGTTATAATTTACCAGGTCAGTGACTTGAAAAATGTTTGCACTGGGAGTTGGGGGAGATATTTCAGTCTTTTTTTGTAGCCCAAGGGAACAGACCAGACTTTCTGCATACTCTTGAAACTCTGGGCAGAGAGGGGATGGGACAGTGGGGGGCTGCAGGGGTGGTGGAGCATCCCAGGATGAAAGTGGGTATAGGCTGACATGCATGTGCTCTCTATTTCCCATTTTATCTGAGTTCTTACTTCTTTGCAGGATTTAAGAAGTGCCAGAGAGAGAGAGAGAGAGAAAGAGAGAGAGTGCTAGACAGCTAGGTCCAAGTGGAAATGCAGGAGACAGGTCATTCTCAGCAAGGAGGGGAGACTTACCCCATGCTCAGGGGTTGAGAAGATAGTCACTGAGATCATGCTGTATAGACTTTGCTTCTTTACAAAACTCTTAATTCTCAAGCAGAAGTTCAGTAGTGTGATTTTTTAAGCATATGCAGATAGTGTTTATTTCCAAGGAATTCAGAGGAAAATCACATTATTTAAATAGTAATAAAGAAACACAATTTTTAAAATAGACCATTATTTATCCTATTTAAGTAGGATAATATATTTCTTCAGAAACATTTTCTCCAACCTGGTGCTTAAAAATAATTGAATTTTTAGAATTATACTTCCCATGCAGGTAACACTCTAAAGAATCTATGGGGATCTGAAAACTGCAAGGCCACTTACTTCCAGAAAAGCCTTATATATTACAAGGATTCTTTAAAATGTGTGTGGGTTTGGATATAAATGTGTTTTAAGCATATGTTTTCTTGTGTCATCTCTTTTTTTATCCCCCAAATTTGATTTTATCACTTATGTCAACATTCTCTCAAATTCATTATATGTTGGCCAGTTTCTGGGGTGCAATATCACATTGTCAGATCTAGTCCAACAGAACTCAGATATTCCATGTACATGCTTTTCTTGAGAGCATTTTGACATCTTTGTCTCCCACCATCAGTGGTGTTCAGGTCCTCTTGATTTTACTCTGAATTCTACAGTACCTTCTGTAAGGTTCATGCCCAGTGTGATGAAGGGGCTGAATTGTCACAAAGCAGCATTGGTCTCTGGCCACTGGAGAGATGAGACTCAGATTTAGAGCCTTGCCCTGTGTAGACTCAGGTAATTGTTGATCCAGGGCCAAGGGGAGAACATGTACATATGTGCAACTTTGCAGGTCCATTCTAATTCAGTAGATGAGGTCATACTAGGCATGATAGACATGAATGAGCCCATAGCAGAGTGCTGAAGAAAGTACCATTTACTCTATCCACATGTATGTGTATGTGGAAAGGAGTTTAAGGATTGAGGGATGTCAATAATTTAGCTTCCTAGAAGTTTCATGTGGGAAGAGACCTCAAATAGTATAAAATTTTCACTTTGAGGAGAAATAATATAAACTCAAACACCATTGCATTTTGTTTTTTTGTTCTGTTTTGTGGTTATCCCTGTAGAATTTACTTCTTACTTTCTTACTTAAACCTACCAGGAAAGCAAAAGCTATTGAGAGTTTACATAAGCACCATAAAAAGACAAATTGCCTTTCAGTGACTGAAGATGGGGTTCCTTGGATTTTCTGTCTCCATGTCAAGCTCTTCACTATGTTAGGTTTCCAGGATCCAGGAAGAATACCCAGGAGGTTTTATTTCATTTATTGATAAGCTGTAATCTCCAATTCTATTGCTGCTATGATTACGTTGAACAGTTATCTGTTAAATCAATTAAGAATAGAAAAATACAAGATTTTATCCTACCATCACTTATTCTTTGTGTAGATACATGTTTCTTACCTATATCACTGTTCTTCTTTCTGAAGAACTTCCAACAGTCCTTGTAAAGCAGGTCTACTGATAACAAATTCTAGCCACTTATGTTTGGCTGAGAAAGTCTGTTTTTCTTTTATTTTGAAAGATACTTTCACTGGATACAGAATTCTAAGTTAGTGGTTTACTTCTTTCAATAATATAAATATTTAATTCTATTCTAGTCTTGTTTTTATGGTTCCTGAAGAGAAATCTGATATAGTTCTTAGCTTTATTCCTCTGTAGGTTATTTTTCTGGCTTTTTTCAAGATCTTCTTGTTGTCTTTTTTTTTTTTTTTTCAGATTGAATATGACCACCGTAAGTGTATTTTTTTTTTCCTATTTATTCTGCTTGTTGTCTCGGAGCTTCTTATGTATGTGGTTGGTGTCTGTCATCAATTTTGGAAAATTCTCAACATTATTACCTTAAATATTTATGTCTCTTTCTTTCTTCTCCTGATATTTCCACTACATGTATGTCATACCTTCTGTAATTGTCTCACAGCCCTCAGGTGTTCTGCCTGTTTCTTTCATTCTTTCATTTCTCTTAGCTTTCCAGCTTGGGACATCTCTATTGAAATTTCTTTTTTTTTAAATTTTATTATGTTATGTTAATCACCATACATTACATCATTAGTTTTTGATGTAGTATTCCATAATTCATTGTTTGCATATAACACACAGTGCTCCATTCAATACATGCCCTCTTTAATACCCCAAACCAGGCTAACCCATCCCCCAACCGCCCCTCCCCTCTAGAACCCTCAGTTTGTTTTTTAGAGTCCATAGTCTCTCGTGAATATCTCCCCCTCCAATTTCCCCCCACTTCATTTTTCCCTTACTGCTATCTTCTTCTTTTTTTTTTTAACATAATGTATTATTTGTTTCAGAGGTACAGGTCTGTGATTCAATAGTCTTACAAAACTCACAGCACTCACCATAGCACATACCCTCCCCAATGTCTATCACCCAGCCACCACATCCCTCCCACCCACCACCATTCTAACAACCCTCAGTTTGTTTCCTGAGATTAAGAATTCCTTATATCAGTGAGGTCATATGATACATGTCTTTCTCTGATTAACTTATTTCGCTCAGCATAATACCCTCCAGTTCCATCTAAGTCATT
>NW_028067306.1:0-386 GCF_054177405.1 Leptonychotes weddellii
ATAGAAAATCCCAAGAACTCTAAAAAAACTTTTCCCAACCCCCAAACCCTGCTAGAACTGAGTTTAGCAAAGTTGCAGAATAAAAGATAAACATGTAATTTTATTTCTATATACTAGCAATGAACATATGAACACAAAAATTAAAAATACAATACCATTTACAATTGCTAAAAAAACCCTAAAATACTTTTTTTTTTTTAAAGATTTTATTTATTTATTTGAGAGAGAGAGAATGAGAGACAGAGAGCATGAGAGGGAGGAGGGTCAGAGGGAGAAGCAGACTCCCTGCCGAGCAGGGAGCCCGATGCGGGACTCGATCCCGGGACTCCAGGATCATGACCTGAGCCGAAGGCAGTCGCTTAACCGACTGAGCCACCCAGGCGCCC
>NW_028067307.1:0-386 GCF_054177405.1 Leptonychotes weddellii
GAATTAAAGTGGCAAGAGTGGGCATCCTTGTCTTGTTCTTTGTCTTAGAAGAAAAGCTGTTAGCTATTCATAGTTGAGTATGATATTAACTATGGCTTTGTCCTGTGTGGCCTTTATTGTGTTATGTTGAGGTACATTTCTTCTATATCCACTTTGTTGAGTGTTTTTATCATAAATGGATGTTGAATTTTTTTTTTTTTAAGATTTTATTTATTTATTTGAGACAGAGAGAATGAGAGACAGAGAGCATGAGAGGGAGGAGGGTCAGAGGGAGAAGCAGACTCCCTGCCGAGCAGGGAGCCCGATGCGGGACTCGATCCTGGGACTCCAGGATCATGACCTGAGCCGAAGGCAGTCGCTTAACCAACTGAGCCACCCAGGCGCCC
>NW_028067308.1:0-386 GCF_054177405.1 Leptonychotes weddellii
GGTTAGTGAGGCAGTCAGGGAAGTGTTCTTGTAGGAGGTGTTGAAGAAACGCTCTAAGCAGAGTCACAGGAGTGGAGGGAAACACGTGGGAGGGACAGGGGGAGATGGGCTCAGGACCAAATGGGAAATAAGGTCAAGTAAGTGGTTTTGCGCAGAAGCCAGAGTGGCCACGGGGAACAGTGATGGGCATCTCAATAAGAGAGGTTTTTGGAAGTTTGGGTAGACCAGGAGTCTGCGACACAGACTGGGAATGAATGTTTACAGACCTTAGGCCACCGTTCTGTCCCTTCCAGTCCCCCGTCTTCTTTCTCACTCAGCAGCGTTCCCTGAGTTCCCGTAAGGGCCACTGTCAGCAGCTGAGGTTGCACCTGTGAACACAGGAGGCA
>NW_028067309.1:0-386 GCF_054177405.1 Leptonychotes weddellii
CGCCTGGGTGGCTCAGTTGGTTAAGCGACTGCCTTCGGCTCAGGTCATGATCCTGGAGTCCCGGGATCGAGTCCCGCATCAGGCTCCCTGCTCGGCAGGGAGTCTGCTTCTCCCTCTGACCCTCCCCCCTCTCATGCTCTCTCTCTCTATCTCATTCTCTCTCTCAGATAAATAAATAAAATCTTTAAAAAAAAAAAAAGAAACCTCACTGGTGTGCTACCTAACACAGCTGATGAAGTCACCGCTTCAAGGAGTACAGGACTAAGAAAAGGAAAAAATCATACATAACATTAGGAAAAATAAACTGTAAGTGAAAGATAAAACTCTGGAGGCAAGTAAGGCAGCCACTTACATGTTTTTCACATTAGGGAAGGTAAGTATACAAA
>NW_028067310.1:0-386 GCF_054177405.1 Leptonychotes weddellii
CTCAACCCCCAGCGCATGCACTCTCTCTCTCAAATAAATAAATAAATGAAATCTTTAAAAAAATGGAATTTCTATAAACTAGCAACAAATCAGAAAATGTAATTTTAAAATGGTATAATATGCAAGAAGAGAAAATAAAGGACCTAGAAATACATATATTATAACATTTAAAAATGTATGGGGAGAATTATAAAAGTTTATTAAAAGATTAGAAAGAAGTCCTAAGTAGTAGAAAATATATTATGTTCATGGATATAAAGACTCAATATTACCAGGACATAAGGTCTTTTCAAATCAATCCACAAATCAAATGCCATGCCAATAAAAAATTTAAAGTTTTCATGGCATCTGTAATATTTTTACAGAAGCTCATAGCTAAAAATAGA
>NW_028067311.1:0-386 GCF_054177405.1 Leptonychotes weddellii
CATAGGAAGATGAACAGGAGGGCAACGGAAGAGGTTACAAGATAAATGCGTAGGGCAAGAATGGATTGTGTGGAGAATAGAAGAAACAAATTGAAACATTTTAGCGGTTGAATGGGACTTGTTTGGGGGCAAATTGAATCAACAGGTACATCTGAGATGGTGCAGCCCCAGATGTGCTTGCTTAGGGGAAAAAATGGAATTCCCTGGGTAACTACGAGGAAAGAATGGCAGAGGTTTCGCAGAGTAGCAGGTTGCTATAGCCACAGAAGCTTGTCAGGTGCAAATTCAGGCGGGTGTCTGAGTCAGTGACCAATAGAGGTTTTCAGAAGGTTGAAAATGTATTAGCATCCTGAACCAACCGGTTTTTTGTTACGGAAAAGTGATCA
>NW_028067312.1:0-386 GCF_054177405.1 Leptonychotes weddellii
CTTTGAACAGCCCAGGTTCTGACCGGAGAAATATACCAACAGGGGTGTATGAGGGACTGGGACCGGAATAGAGATAGTATATTACACTTGTATAAACAAGTCTCAGCTAAATGCCTTATTTTATTTTTTAGAAATACAAGCATTCAAGTAATTGTACAAATAATTCCTCTCCTCCTCCTGCCCCCTTCCAATTTCTCTTAATACCAAAAAATGAGAGACATGCTTTAAGTGTTTCATTTAAGGTTAAAGTGCTATTATTTTTTTAAAAATGTGTTCCTTGCTTTCCATTTACAGAAATCACAGCAGTGGTTGCTTTTAAACAATGAAATGAATTACAGGGATTTCAGTGGATTGCAAAACTGGAAAAAATTCATTAAAATCTCTCC
>NW_028067313.1:0-386 GCF_054177405.1 Leptonychotes weddellii
GCGCCTGGGTGGCTCAGTTGGTTAAGCGACTGCCTTCGGCTCAGGTCATGATCCTGGAGTCCCGGGATCGAGTCCCGCATCGGGCTCCCTGCTCGGCGGGGAGTCTGCTTCTCCCTCTGACCCTCCTCCCTCTCATGCTCTCTGTCTCTCATTCTCTCTGTCTCAAATAAATAAATAAAAAATCTTTAAAAAAAAAAAATTATTAAAAGCAAATGTTTCTCTGCTTATGGCCATTATTTTTTATTTCAAATAGCAAAGTAGAAATTGATTATGTTTAGATATATTAGAAATATGAGGAAATCCCTGTAGTTTACAATTTATTATTTAGAAATTTTCTCTTGCGATTTTATATATTAAAAAAAATCTATACTGGGGGGGCTTCTAAA
>NW_028067314.1:0-386 GCF_054177405.1 Leptonychotes weddellii
AGAGCCAGGAGAACAGGCTGTTCAGATACTACCAGCATGAGAAGGGCAAAGGAAATGAGAAAAAGAAATTTTAAAACACCCCAGGTGAAGATCCTTGCAGAAGGGATCACAGGTTTCCATTTGAAGTCCTGGGGAATTAAAATGAAAGTTAGAAGTTGAAATGTGAATTACCCTTCAAGAGCTTCTAAATTCTTTCACTAACAATGTTTATCATCGTTTCTTTTATTCTGCTCCCTGAGGCCAGCCTTTGGATCACTGATTGTTGGATTACACTTAGACCAGACATTTAGGTGCAAAAATGAAGGGAATTAAATTCAATTTGGCTATTTATACATCTAAATTGCTCAAGTTAAGGGGGCAATGGAGATAAAATGTCTTCATTATTA
>NW_028067315.1:0-386 GCF_054177405.1 Leptonychotes weddellii
CACTGTGCAAATTACTCAAGCACTTTCTGCCTTAGTTTCCCTCTACGTAAAGGGGGATAATAATACAGCCTGTTTTCGGAAGGTTGTTGGAAGAATTGGAAGAATAAGTACATACCGGGCACTTGTGAATGCCTGGCATTTGGCACAAAGGTTGGCTCTTGGCTCATTTATTTATTCACTCAACACCTTTTTTTTTTTTAAAGATTTTATTTATTTATTTGACAGAGAGAGACACAGCGAGAGAGGGAACACAAGCAGGGGGAGTGGGAGAGGGAGAAGCAGGCTCCCCGCAGAGCAGGGAGCCCGATGCGGGACTCGATCCCAGGACCCTGGGATCATGACCTGAGCTGAAGGCAGTCACTTAACCAACTGAGCCACCCAGGCGC
>NW_028067316.1:0-8021 GCF_054177405.1 Leptonychotes weddellii
GTCGCTTTTGTGTTCAGAGAGTTGTTGCTATTCTTTTCTTCGATCCCCTGTTGAGTTTGTAGGTGTTCAGAATGGTTTGATCCCTATCCAGCTGAATTCCTGAGACCAGACGAAATCCAGGTCTCCTACTCCTCCGCCATCTTGCTCCGCCCCCTCTTCACCCACTTCTGTTCAGCCTTCTTCATGGGATCCTCTCTGGTGTCTCCCATTCAATGTGGTGATCCCAGAGTTCCGTCCTTGGTTCTCTTCTCTCTTAATCTCCAGTCTCCATACTCTCCAGGCAGATCTTACTCACTTCCACGATTTTAATTGCCAACTATACGTGAACAATAAATATTTATCTTTAGCTTGAAATTTTCTCCCAGAGCTACAGACCTATTAAGCCACCTGCTTCCTGCATACCCTCTCACAGATGGCTGGAATCAAAATATATTAACTCTTTGTCTCCCCTATCACTTCCAAATCTGCACTTCCCCCTAATTTCATATGCTAGTGTAACAATCACTATCCACTCATTTCAACAAGCTAGAAAGTTGAAATACATCTTGGATTTTCTTCTGCACTTTGCACATGAGTCCTGTTGATTTTAGGGATGCCCAGGTGATGCAGTTGGTTGAGCATTGGACGCTTGGTTTCGGCTCAGTTCATGATCTCAGGGTTGTGACATCAAGCCCCACATCATGCTCTGTGCTCAGCATGGCGTCTGCTTAAGACTCTTGCTCTTTCTCCCTCTGTCTCTCCCCTACTGCTTGAGCACACATGTGCACACTCTCTCTCAAAAAAATAAATAAATCTTTTTTTAAAAGATTTTATTTATTTGTCAGAGAGAGAGAGAGAGAACACAAGCAGAGAGAGCTGCAGGCAGTGGGAGAAGCAGGCTCCCTGCTGAGCAAGGAGCCAGATGTGGGAATCGATCCCAGGACCCTGGGATCATGACCTGAGCTGAAGGCAGATGCTTAACTGACTGAGCCACCCAAGCATCCCAATAAATAAATATTTTTTAAAAAGTCCTATTGATTTTATGTCCCAAGTACTTTTACTTTCATCTGCTTTTCTCCATCCCTGTACCACTAACTTAGTCCAGGACTTCATTATCTTTTGCCTGGATCATTATAAATGCCTCCAAACTGGTCTTCCATTCACTTTAGTCCTCCATTGTACTCTCCAAATTGCTCCCCAAGAGTGATCTCACTAAAATGTAAATCAAATCATCTTACTCCCTTGATTAAAATTCATTGACCTTCTATTGCCAACAGGATAAAATTTCAACTGCTCACCATGACTTTTAAAGTACTTCATGATCTAACTGTACTAGTGTTACTCAAAATAAGCAATTATGCAAATACGGTTTTTTCCACCTGGCATGCTCTTATAAATATAATCAAGCTTCATTAATACCGCACTGTATTAAGGGGGCTGGTTATCTTGTTTCCCCACTTTGAGGAACAGAAACTTTTCTATTATGGGGTATTTCAAACACATAGAGAAATACCAAAAAGCACCAGCAAGTTTTGTTAAATCTTAAAACTTTGATATATTTCCTTCAGATATATTTTCTTTGTTAAAAAAAATGTTATGACTGATACAGTTAAGACCCTCATCATCCCCACCTTTCCATCCCTCCCTATCCAGAGGCAGTCATCCTGCTGAATTTGGCATCTATCATTTTATACTTTTACTATGTTTCATATGTCTTCATAAATTCTTTATAGTATTGTGTTGCATACTTTTCAGCTTTATATAAGTGGTATTATATGGTATGTATCCTGCAACTTGCTTATTTGCTCAACAATGACTTTGAAATTTATCCCAGTTGTTACACAAGGCTCTAATTCTTAAGGGCTACTTAGTATTCCACTTTAAGAACATACCACAGCTTATTTATCCATTCTTTTATTGATGGATATTTAGATTGTTTCTAATTTCCTATACAAGTGAAGAGTAAATACAAAGGCTTTGAAGTGGGAGACTGCTCTGCATGTTTGAGGACTAGAAAGGAGGCCAGTGTGGCTGAAACTAAACAAGACTAAGGGAGTGGGCAAAAATGATAGGTGGTGAGGTAGGGGTAGTAGTGGTAGGAGGGAACTATTGGTTTTATTCTGCCTTTGGTGGGAGTTATTAGATGAATCTGAGAAGAGAAATACCATGGTCTGATTTAAGTTTTTGAACAATCATTCTGATTATAAGAACTGAAGTGGGGAGACCCACTGTGGAGGCTATTACAATATTCTCAGTGAAGGGTGGTATGGTGGACCAGGATTTTGACAGTAGAAGTGCTGAGAAGGGGTGAGATTCTGGATAGACTCTGAAAGAGATTTAGCATTGGATTGAATGTGGGATATAAGACAAAGAGAAAAGTCATGGGCGACACCAAGATTTCTGCCACAAACAATGGAAAAATGGAGATACTATATACTGAGATGGAAAGATTATAGTAGGAACAAGTTGGGGGGAGGAGTAAGAAGTTTCCTCTGGGATGTGTTAAGGCTGAGATTCTTATAAGAATTTCAATGTAAATATTTAGTTGGCAGTGAGCTCTATAAACTTGGAGTTTATAATTGAGATCTAGGCCAGAGGTATAAATGTGGAAGTCACCAGCATATAGATGCTTTTTAAAAGTGTGGGACTGGGTGGGGTATCCCAGGAAGTTAGTCTGCATAGAGAAAGAAGAGGTCTGAGGGCTGAGTCTTGAGTTTTTCCAACAGTTACGTGCAAAGACATGGGGAGGGAAACTGCAAAGGAGATAAAGTGGGGTTGGGGGGCGGTCCTCTGAGATAGAAGAAGAGCAAAAGACTCATGTCCTAGGAGCAAAGGAAGAAAGTATGTCCAGGAGGATGTGGTACATTCTATTAAATGTTGGTAGATCAAATTTTTAAGGATTGAAAATTGACTTTGGATTCAGCAACATAAAGATTATTGGTGACCTTGGCAGAAGCTATTTTAGCAAAGTGGTAGAGTCAAATGCCTGTTTGGAGTAGGTTCAAGGGAAAATGTAGAGAGGAGAAATTGGAGAAAAAGAAAATCGACAACTCTTTCAAGGGAAGATCTTAATGGCATGTCTCTGTTAATGCTGAGGGTCTAAACTTAAAAGGGCACCCACAGTTGGACAGCAACTTGACTCCTGCTGTATAATGCCTTTCCATGTTCCTTGGTGAAAGCAGTTCTGTGCACTCCAGTTACTTCTTCTCTGCCTTATCTGTATGGCCAACTCATATTCACCATCAACATCACACCTAGGTATCTCACATGTGTGAATTCTTCAGATGGAGTCAATCATTCTACACATTATGTTTTTGGTATAACCATATTGTACTATTATCATTTATTCCCCACTAGGCAGTGACTTCATAAAAACAAGTGTTGTGACTTGCAGGGTCCCCAATGCTACGAGCAGAGTCTGCCTAGTACTTAGTAATATTCCATTAATATTGTTGAGTGAAACAGAATTATTTTAAAGAAATGGAGGATTCAGGCTTTCCCTTCTGTATACAAATGTGTGCTTTACATTTCTGTAGGGGAAGGAGCAACACTTTTCATCCTCTGGAGAGCCTAACACAGAATTCTTGTGGAGAGTTTGGCAAAGCCCTGTTATTTATTTATTTATTTATTTATTGTTCTTATCATAACTACTTCCATTTGAAGTTAGGGAGTTCTCACTGCCACACACTATCAAGGGGCTTGCCTAGTGTCCTCAGTGTGTTCCATCATATTGATTTGTGGTGGCGCTGAAGTGAGTGACCTTGAGAGGTGCCTTTCCCCATGTACCATTAGGCCAAAGTAAGGGCTCCGTTAGTTTTTCACTCAAGCAACGATATTTTCCTAATGTGCCTTCACTGAGTGCTGATGTCATTCCATTCCCAGAATCATTTCAATTAGATATACCTAATAAAAGTGAATTGCACTTCGGAAGTCTTTTGAGATGACAAATTATTTCTATATTCAATCTGCTGTTCTTTTCTGTTCTCTGCCTCTTCATGGCTGACAGCCCCTGTGTGATTTGTTTTGTGTGTTATTTGGCCAAGAGGGAGCTGTCCAAAATACAGTTGGACAGCATTCCTAATGAATATTATCCTTTTGCATTTACTCTTTCTTCTTTGGTTTATACTATTAATTAGCAAATTCATTTCCCGATAACCACAATGAGGTTAGAGTAAATGTACCCAGCTAGGTATCCAGCAAAGCCCAATGTATTCAGAGTGGTAACAAGAGACCAATTCTATTCTGATAAACACCATTAAAAGGAAAAATCAATCAAATCTTATGGCCTTAGTCAGCAAGTTTTATTAAAAAAAAAAAATCTAAGCCAAACTGCTGCTGTAATTTGGAGTCTTAGCTCAAAGTGACTGCTCTGTGTTTTTCTCAAGGGTCGGAAAATCAAATCTGTATTCTGCTGGTCAGGCCACCTTCACCTGGGTTGTTTGGAAGGCCCATAAGTCTTGGTAACTTGGTGGATTTCGATGCACAGCCATGAGTTCCACAGGGCGTTAACTCTGCTCCATTGATTGTCCATTTGAAATAAAAAATGTCGGTGAATACATTATACTTGGGGACCTCTAAATCCCACTTTAGTTCGTTGTCATTCTTGAGGTCACTGATCTCCTTTGCTATCATTATTTCAGTATCCAGAGCACATTTGGAGTTTGCTGCTTTTGTGTCCTTTTTGCTTTATCTTTGACAACTGCATCATCAGCTCTTACTCTTGAGGAAATTAACATTGCCTTTTGTTCACAGAGCAAGATTATTTGGAAAGGTCAATGGATGTAGCACATCACTCTTGGTATATTTCTACAAAGAAACATGCCTGCTTATATTTCAGTGATGCTGTGGGATAAAGGTCTATCTAGCTTATTTATGGTGAATAGCCATGTAGAAATGATCCCTGTAAATTCATTGCTTACTAGAAAGAAACTAATTTCATTTCAAAGCTTTTATTAGTAGATCTATGAGAGGAAATATGACCAAACCATTGCCACAGAGTTGGCTCTGTGGGGACCGTGGAAGCTATGCCTGTTTTTATTTAGTTGCCTTCAGGACGTCCTTCTTGAGTGAGAAAGTCACTGTTAGCTATTTTCAGCACACATAGGGAGTTGGCTATAGTATCCTTTTCACTTTTATGAGGTATTTCCATTTCAGTGATTTGGGCTAAACTGTGGTAAATCTATTGTGTTTTCTCTTACTTTCTCTAATAGTGGATATTATCTTATGCTATTGATACTACCAATGTTTAGGCCAGAATACAAATTGTGAAGGATGGAATTTTTAACCAGGAAAAGTGAAAAATGTGTGTCAGTAACTTCTGAGGGTAGATAGAGGTAGATAGAAATGAAGCTGGAGGTTGTAAGAAATCATGTTTTCAGCAAGAAGCGTCTGAATTATATCGGTAAGAGACCACCTAATCGGAAATTCCTAAGTGCCAGAGGTGCATGAATGTTTATTGAAAACAATGGTGGGTCAAGAGGTTTGGCATATGAATAACGAATACAAAGCAAGTATACAGGCATTGTTTTTTTTTTTTAAAGATTTTATTTATTCATTTGTGAGAGAGAGAATGAGAGAGAGCACATGAGAGGGGGGAGTGGGAGAGGGAGAAGCAGACTCCCCGCCGAGCAGGGAGCCCGATGCAGGACTCGATCCAGGGACTCCGGGATCATGACCTGAGCCGAAGGCAGTCGCCTAACCAACTGAGCCACCCAGGCGCCCTATACAGGCATTGTTAATACCTACTCTTATTTTCATTTTGTCAGCAAGCCTTCCTAATACTCCAGTTACATGACATAATTTTAGGAGAATCCAACATAACAGTTTAAACTTATAGGATTAATTGCATTTAGCCTTAATTCCAATTACTGGAACTCTAAGAGTTTGGCTTTTTAACGGTTTGTGGTGCAACAGCATAGAGAGGGATGGTTAGGCCACCTGAATCTGCTAGTTCATGAATGTCAGCTGATGTGGATTGAATTCCTTCTGTGACACTCTGATGAAAACTGGTCTTCATTTGCTCTACAAACAAGGTTAACATAGTGTATCATCCGAAATAGGAGAGTTTTGAGAGCAAACAAGGGTGCTATTAATGATTACATTAGGACATAGGTCATATATTGTCAGAGATTTTATTAGCGATGAAATAGCTTTAAAATATTCCTGTTTTTATGAAAAGCTCTTTCTTCTTGTATAGTGCGTAATAGAGAAATCAATTTACCTAACATAGGCTTGATCAAAAAGAAGTACTTTTATTATAGAAAAGACTGAAAAAGTTTAGTAAATATTGGGCTATGGAAAAAAATGTTAGCTTTAGTTTTATCTTAAGAGGCTTAAGCTTATTAGGCCAGATTGAATTTTTAGAAACTTTATGTATTAGAGGTATCAGGTCTGCTATGATATAAATTGTAAATATTTTTCCTGTTTTATCACTGTCATTTGTCTTTTGATTTTACTTTACTGTTATGGTTTTTGCCGTACAAAGCTTGTTTATTTCAATTTTTCAAAATGACCTATTTTTGTTTTATTGTTTCTGGACATTGAGTCATGATGAGGAACTTCTTCCCCTCTCCCAGTAATAGAGAAGTTTTCTCACATCTTACTTCTGTCATTTTCTTCTCTCTCCTTCCCTCTGTCCCCCCACTCCCTCCTTCTTTCTTTCCTTCTTTCCCTTCCTTCCTTCCTTTTTTTCTATCATCTATCATCTATCATCTATCATCTATCATCTATTTATCTATCTATCATCTATCTATATCCTTCTATCATCTATCATCTATCTAACTGCATTTAGATATCTAATTCATTTGGAGTTTATACTGGTGTATGTTGTGAAGTATTATTTCAATGATATATTCTTCCAAATGATTTCAGTTTTGTCAATATCATTTCTTAATATTTTTGTCTTTTCCCCCCACTTTGATTTGAGATACCATCTTTATCACACAACAGATTTTAAAATACACCATTTCTGGAGTCTCTTTTGTCTCATTGTTTTTCTGATACTATATGTTGTTTTTCTGGGTGCCACACAATTTTAAATATAGGTTTTATAACAACATTTTAATATCTATTTGAGTTAGCCTTCCTCATTTTTTTTCTTCTTTTTTAGATTTTCTTAGTGATTTTCCCTTGTTCAGATTTTTTGGAAATGCCTATAGATTTATTGATAACTCGATACATTTACAGGGAAAGTTGGAGGTTACTTACGATCTATATTTATTGATCACTATGTGTCAGGCATTGGGCTAAGCACAGGAGTATCACACTTCAGGGAATATACTGAAGTTCAGTGGAATCAATATTTCTAGTTCACCAGATAGATATTTAAGAACAGAGGACTTATCTATAATGTTAGATAAGAATTCTTGAGAGATGATCATTATGGAAGGGGTACTTAGGGGGAACTGATAGCTTTATGATGTTCAGTCTTCCTATCCTAAAATGTCTGTCTTTTCACTTGTTCAAGTGTACTGTTTTATATTTCAGAAATAATATAAAATTTTCCCCATATAAGTTTACATATCTCTTGTTAACCTCATAACGAAGTTTTTTTTTGTTGTTTTTTTTTACTGTCATTTGTGTAAATTGAGTCCTCTCTCTCATTATATCTTCTAACTGGTTATTGTTTGTACATATGAAAGCCATTGATTTCTGTATATTAATATTAGAGTTTTATGGTTAAATTCTCCTACTGTTTGTAATGGATTTTCCACTGATTCTCTTGGGTTTTTCAGACATACAATTATGTCATCTACAAATAGAAATAGTTTTGTCCCTTTCTTTGAAAGTTTTATGCCTTTAAATTGCTTCCTCTTGCCTATTGCATCATGTATTTAATTTTTTTTTTTCATGCAGAACGTGCCCCCTTTAATACCCATCACCAGGCTAACCCATCCTCCCACCCCCTCCCCTCTAGAACCCTCAGTTTGTTTTTCAGAGTCCATCGTCTCTCGTGGTTCGTCTCCCCTCCGATTTCCCCCCCTTCATTCTTCCCCTCCTGCTTTCTTCTTCCTTTTTTTTTTTTCTTAACATATATTGTACTA
>NW_028067317.1:0-386 GCF_054177405.1 Leptonychotes weddellii
GAAGGGAAAAATGAAGGGGGGAATCGGAGGGGGAGATGAATCATGAGAGACTATGGACTCTGAGAAACAAACTGAGGTTTTTGAGGGGAGGAGGGTGGGGAATGGGTTAGTCCAGTGATGGGTATTAAGGAGGGCATGTTCTGCATGGAGCACTGGGTATTATACACAAACAATGAATCATGGAACACTACATCAAAAGCTAATGATGTAATACAGTGACTAACATAACATAATAAAATAAAATTAATAAAAAAAAACAAAGGGGATGTCTGCTCAAAAAAAAAAAAAAAAAGCTTTAAAAGTTTTCCCAAGTAATGCTAATATGTACTCCAGGCAACAATTTGGGGATTAGGACGAAGAGAAGAGGAGTTCATGCCAAATTTAGA
>NW_028067318.1:0-386 GCF_054177405.1 Leptonychotes weddellii
AAACTGGACCACTTTCTTACCATACACAAAAATAAATTCAAAATGGATGAAAAAACTTAATGTGAGACAAGAAATCATCAAAATCCTAGAGGAGAACAAAGGCAGAAACCTCTTTGACCTCAGCCATAGCAACTTCTTACTAGACAGGTCACCACAGGCAAGGGAAACAAAAGCAAAAATGAACTATTGGGACTTCATCAAGATAAAAAGCTTCTGAATAGAAAAGAAAACAATCAATAAAACTAAAAGGCAGTCTGTAGAATTGAGAAGACATTTACAAATAACATATCTGATAAAGGGTTAGTACCCCAAGTCTACAAAGAACTTATCAAACTCAACATCCAAAAAACAAATAACCCAGTTAAGAAATGGGCAGAAGACATGAA
>NW_028067319.1:0-386 GCF_054177405.1 Leptonychotes weddellii
TAGGTGGCTCAGTTGGTTAAGCGACTGCCTTCGGCTCAGGTCATGATCCCGGAGTCCCGGGATCGAGTCCCGCATCGGGCTCCCTGCTCGGCAGGGAGTCTGCTTCTCCCTCTGACCCTCCTCCCTCTCATGCTCTCTCTATCTCATTCTCTCTCTCAAATAAATAAATAAAAAAAAAAAATCTTTAAAAAAAAAAAAAAGATAAGTCGGTCCTATCAATGTCAATATCCTGACTGTGATATTATACTGTAGTTATGTTAAAGTACTATCTTTGGGAGAAACTGGGCAAAGAGTACAAGGGATCTCTTGGTGTTATTTCTTATAACTGCATGTGGATTTATAATTATTTCAATAAAAATTTCAATTTAAAATATAAAGAGGGAACA
>NW_028067320.1:0-386 GCF_054177405.1 Leptonychotes weddellii
AGTCGTACCAGTTTGGGCTGGTCTTGGCCGGTCCCCACGTTGGCTCCCAGAGTGGGATATGCAAAATACTAGTGGATGCACAAGAGATGATTTTAGGTAGTATAAGAGGCAAACACACCTTATTTTTTTTTAAATTTTTTATTGTTATGTTAATCACCATACATTACATCATTAGTTTTTGATGTAGTGTTCCATAATTCATTGTTTGTGCATAACACCCAATGCTCCATGCAGAACGTGCCCTCTTTAATACCCATCACCAGGCTAACCCATCCTCCCAACCCCCTCCCCTCTAGAAGCCTCCGTTTGTTTCTCAGAGTCCATAGTCTGTCATGGTTCATCTCCCCCTCTGATTTCCCCCCCTTCATTTTCCCCTTCCTACTATC
>NW_028067321.1:0-386 GCF_054177405.1 Leptonychotes weddellii
AAGGGCGCCTGGGTGGCTCAGTCGTTAAGCGTCTGCCTTCGGCTCAGGTCATGATCCCAGGGTCCTGGGATCGAGTCCCACATCGGGCTCCCTGCTCGGCAGGAAGCCTGCTTCTCCCTCTCCCACTCCCCCTGCTTGTGTTCCTGCTCTCGCTATCTCTCTGTCAAATAAATAAATAAAAATCTTTAAAAAAAAAAAAGAATCTCATTAAAGGGGCGCCTGGGTGGCTCAGATGGTTAAGCGTCTGCCTTCGGCTCAGGTCATGATCCCAGGGTCCTGGGATTGAGCCCCATGTCTGGCTCCTGGCTCAGCGGGGAGCCTGCTTCTCCTCTCCCTCTGCCTCTCTCCCTGCTCATGCTCTCTATCTCTGTGTCTCAAATGAATAA
>NW_028067322.1:0-386 GCF_054177405.1 Leptonychotes weddellii
CCATGATCAAAAATGTTAAGAAGGGGTTTTGGGGAGACTATGGAGTCAGGATGAACCCCAGCAAGTTGAGAACCCTATGTGAATTGGCCCACCTTTAATGTCGGGTGGCCCTCAGAAGGGACATTGGATGTCCCAACGATTCGTCGAGTATGGCGAGTTGTAACAGGAGAACCAGGACACCCTGACAAGATTCTGTACATTGACTCCTGGCTAGGAATTGCCCGGACCCTTCCCCCCTGGGTGCGATTCACTTGCAATAGGCAGGGACAGGCCAGGGTCTTAATCGCCTCATCCAAGCAACCTAAAGAAAATTAGCAAAAGCCCAAGTCTCCACAAATCATAGCCGAAGATCCTGAGGACACACCGATCCTGGCCCCACTGTATGC
>NW_028067323.1:0-386 GCF_054177405.1 Leptonychotes weddellii
CATAGGAAGATGAACAGGAGGGCAACGGAAGAGGTTACAAGATAAATGCGTAGGGCAAGAATGGATTGTGTGGAGAATAGAAGAAACAAATTGAAACATTTTAGCGGTTGAATGGGACTTGTTTGGGGGCAAATTGAATCAACAGGTACATCTGAGATGGTGCAGCCCCAGATGTGCTTGCTTAGGGGAAAAAATGGAACTCCCTGGGTAACTACGAGGAAAGAATGGCAGAGGTTTCGCAGAGTAGCAGGTTGCTATAGCCACAGAAGCTTGTCAGGTGCAAATTCAGGCGGGTGTCTGAGTCAGTGACCAATAGAGGTTTTCAGAAGGTTGAAAATGTATTAGCATCCTGAACCAACCGGTTTTTTGTTACGGAAAAGTGATCA
>NW_028067324.1:0-386 GCF_054177405.1 Leptonychotes weddellii
AGACAAGTAAATTTGGCTGCTTATTGGCAAGGTTGCTGTATTATCATCTGAGGCTGTGGCATAATCACGGTTTTATTAAAATGAGAAAATTGCTCCATTTAGGTTCTAACTGCCATCTTCGGATGGTAACATAAAAGTCTATGCCAAACAAGTGACCAGAAGGGTAATTCTGATTGAAACTATTATCTTTTTTTTTTTTAAAGATTTTATTTATTTATTTGAGAGAGAGAGAGAATGAGAGAGAGCACATGAGAGGGGGGAGGGTCAGAGGGAGAAGCAGACCCCCTGCCGAGCAGGGAGCCCGATGCGGGACTCGATCCAGGGACTCCAGGATCATGACCTGAGCCGAAGGCAGTCGCTTAACCAACTGAGCCACCCAGGCGCCC
>NW_028067325.1:0-386 GCF_054177405.1 Leptonychotes weddellii
CCGGGCTGAGAATCCAGGTGCTCGGGTGTCACAGTGGCCCATGCGGCTGGATGGTGAACACAGCGCTGTAACCTTCGCCCCCATGCTCTGTCCACAATGGCCCAAGTGTAAGTCTCGAATGCTCTGAACTCTGTGTCCCCGGGCAGCCCTGTGCTAAGTCCACCCCGGTGTGTTGGGGATGCCCTGATCCGGCCACTGTGCAAAATAGAATCAACGACACTCAGCACCACCAGAGGAAGGACTGCCCAGGGTCGCCACGCCAGCACCCCCTGAGGCAACAGGGCAGTCACCAGACCCTCAGCTGCTGCTCCGTCTGCTGAGACTTGGCACCGGAAGTGCCCGGTGGGAGGGTGCCAGCTCTCGGAGGGACAGCACCCTCGGCCCCC
>NW_028067326.1:0-386 GCF_054177405.1 Leptonychotes weddellii
GCCTGGGTGGCTCAGTTGTTAAGCATCTGCCTTTGGCTCAGGTCATGTTCCCAGGGTCCTGGGATCGAGCCCCGCATCGGGCTCCTTGCTCTGCGGGGAGCCTGCTTCTCCCTCTTCCACTCCCCCTGCTTGTGTTCCCTCTCTTGCTGTGTCTCTCGCTGTCAAATAAATAAATAAAATCTTTAAAAAAAAAAAAAAAGAGGTTGACAGACAAAGATCAATCTGCGTATGTGATGATTTTCCCTCTAAGCTTCAATCAGTTTTAAAGGGTGAATGAATCACCACAGCAGTTCCTTACCTAGTTAGAGACCCTTTTCCATTTCTTATTTAGTCTTTGCACGACACTACAAGGTGAGTGCTATTATCCCTATTTGACAAATACTGAA
>NW_028067327.1:0-8021 GCF_054177405.1 Leptonychotes weddellii
TAAAACCCCTGTGTATTTAAGCATAAAACATTTAAAGATTAATGAGAAGGTTGTCAATTATACCTGGAGGTGGGCGATATTGTGTTTGCATTATATTGGAAACTGTTTTAAAGGACCTATCCTGTACAAATTTTCAGTTTATAACTTTTAAGGCTCTAATGCATATAGTATGGTGACGCTAGCTAATGATACTGTATTGTATACTTGAAATTTGCTGAGAGTAGATCTTAAAACATTCTCCTAAAAAATAATTATGTGAGGTGAGGGATATGTTAATTAACTGAATTACGTGAATCATTTCACTATATATGTATGTATATATGTATATATATATATATAATCATGTTGTACACTCTAAATATATAACTTTTTATTTGTCAATTATACCTCAATAAAGTTGGTGTGGGAGGGAAGATCTGTCCTAGATTGTTCCTACTTGTCGGTTATTTCCAGCCCTCAGCCAAACAGATTGCAAACAAAGATTAGAGCAAGAGATTGGGTTCATTTAGATAGTCCAATGTGTTGTCAAAAATTGTCTCTGGCTCCAAAGATCATTCTTCTAGCGTTAATAAGTTATGAAAACCCTTAGGACAAAAATATACTATGAATTCAGTAATTGTGGTAGATGAATTTTCACTTCAATGTAAATTCAATATGTATTTGAAAAATAGTGGAGTGTGCAAACCATTATTAATTAAATCTATTTATTTAATCTATTTCTTTGGTAGATAAACAGATTCTGGGGATTCCTGCAATAACTCTTTGCCTGCCCAGGATCTGGAGTTAAATGTTGAAAACTACTGTTTTACACACTGTAGAAACAAATGAACAAATATGTAAAGGCTTTATAATTGATATTCAGCCTTGGTTCAGTTTTACTGTAGCCTGATCAGCCGACACTCTGTAAGAGCCACCACCCCAATTATTCAATTGTTTAATATAACAAGTTTCTCCAGGGCCCACAGTCTATGGCTACAGAGGGGATACCAACAACCATAACCACTCAAATTCTGTCCCTTTCCTCAAGTGCATCACACAGAACCTCAGCCTCCGATAAAATGCTCCTCAAATGTCTGAGGGTCCCAAGCTGTGTCTCTCTTATGCTCGCTAATAAACCGGATCCCACAGAACTTTGTCCAGTTCTGTCCACTGCGCATGCCCCATTTGTTTCAAGGCATTGGCGGGGTATAAAGTTATCCTTCGAATCTGCCCTGTGATGGCCAGGTGGATGGTTAATGGCGTGCTGGAGCCTTCATGTTCCTCTCCGAAGTGGGAGCAGCACCTGCCTTCCCATTCACTCTGTACTGCACTGTCTTTTGTGTTCCTGTGATTCCGAGTGACCTTCACATTCATAGCCACTTGACTTTTTCCAAAAGCCCACCCTCCTAAGCGTTTGCAGATAGAACCTGGGTCCCAGTACCGGACAGATACTATGCTGTCGTTCCTGCCGCCTCTTTCTAACACCTACATTCAAGTGTTGGTTTTTCTTCTTTCTCTTCAGTCCAAAACAAAATCCTTACTGCAAAATTCCTCATGGAACCCTCTATTTAAACAGCCCATTTATTTGTCAGATGACTGAAACATGTTTGCATCTCAGGGAAAACACTGTCATTGATTTGACATAATATATTGTTGGTAAGAGAGTTTTTGCATTTATTCCCCTACTGATAACAACCTTAATGTGATTAAATCAGAGGGAAATTACCATTTCACTTCCAGTTTTGGAAGGCGATAATTTTGAGAAAGGGAAATTGAATGCCTTGTTTAAATAGTGATAGATAAGCAACTTAGTGCTTTGGGAGGATGTATAAGGTATAGCAGGCAACTAAATTTGAAATTAGGAGTTAAGAATTGGCTGATTGAGCTCACCTCAATAGGCAGTAAATATTCCTAGAAAAAAAAAAAATGGGCAAAACTGCCTGAGACTCATGGGGAAGAGAGAACTAAAATCATTCAGAACAGAAGGTTTCCATTTTCATCTGAAAAGCAAGATGGCAGCTTAGACATAGGAATGGGATTATGGTTGGGAAGACTTTTCTTTCCTCATTCACATTGTGAGTTGGCATGAGACTATTTAAAGGATGAGGGCCTAAACTACAAATGTAGCTGAATCATGTCTATAGTCTGGTCCTGCTATCCTGAATTTTAGCTCAATTGCCTGAAGGAGACTTCAGGAGATGTACAGCTTCTGTAATCAGGTAACTTAGTCAAAACTGCTTACATCTGGGGTAGGAGGACCAGAGCAGGAGGCAGAGTGGAATCAGGGAGCTCTGTGAAACAAAGCAGCGAAGGTTCTATTCTCGCACTGACAGAGCATTGACATTTTATCTTTTATTTCTTTAATTACCGGCAAAATACATACGTGTTATCGGGGAAAAAAATTCCAACAGGCAAAACAGAAGCTCTTGACTTGTTCCCAAAGGTATGTAATCAGTTCAGTTAGTAAACATCAAGCAATCTGTCCTATACCTATCTCTGTATCCACACATGCACGTGCTTGGACACACGCCCACACAGTCTAGATGATATATACACATTTTGTCATTGTTGTTTTGTATGTGTGATAGCTTTCTATTTTCTATATATGAATAGGCCTCTCTTCCATAGCTCAGGCTTTTTGCTGTTTATCTTAAGCATAATTCCATGTTGTGCATATTCATTCTTTGTAATAATTCAGTTCACTTAACTGTCACCTCTATAGGTCGTTCTTATAGTTCACCTTTACAAATGATAAAAACTCTCATATACCCATTTGAGTATACTTCTAGAATATATTCCAAGAAATAAATTGCTAAGGCAAAGGTGGTATGTATCTTAGCTTTTATCAGCGACTGCTAAATTTCTCTCCAAAAGGCTCTATCAATTTACCCTCACATCAACTGTGCATAAAAATGCCCATGTAATAGTACACTCTCACCAAAAATGGATCTTTTTTTTTAAAGATTTTATTTATTTATTTGAGAGAGAGAGAATGAGAGAGAGCACATGAGAGGGGAGGGTCAAGAGGGAGAAGCAGACTCCCTGCCGAGCAGGGAGCCCGATGCGGGACTCGATCCCGGGACTCCAGGATCATGACCTGAGCTGAAGGCAGTCGCCCAACCGACTGAGCCACCCAGGCGCCCCTCAAATAAATAAAAATCTTAAAAAAAAAAATTTCCCAAAGTATATCATATTTTGCTAATTAATACAGGATGTTTATAGTTTGCCTATATTTTTTATCTGTATTATTCTATACGTCCGTGAATATCACGGGGATATAGCAGTGCATTAAAACCGATTCGCTTTCCCTTTAACCTTGGGAAAGTTCAAAACTGTGCCCTATAAAACTGGTCAGAGGAGCAGGGCCTGTTATCATCCAGTCCCCAGTGACCTGTTCCTCATGTTTGGAAATATAAGACTCTAAATGTGGCAATGATATCTCCCATGTATGTTATGCTTCCTGTTTATAAGCTGCTTCTGCATATATTATTATACTGGATCTTCAAACGACTTTGGAATTCTTTTTTTTTTTAAATATATTTTTTTAAGATTTTATTTATTTATTTGAGAGAGAGAATGAGATAGAGAGAGCATGAGAGGGGGGAGGGTCAGAGGGAGAAGCAGACTCCCCGCCGAGCAGGGAGCCCGATGCGGGACTCGATCCCGGGACTCCAGGATCATGACCTGAGCCGAAGGCAGTCGCTTAACCGACTGAGCCACCCAGGCGCCCCAAAAATGGATCTTTTTAATCTATCTTTTATCTTTCTTTTTACCTTTTGGCAATATGAGAGAAAAATATTCCCCACTTCTGTGTTTATCAGAATCTACTTGTCTTTCACAGCCTGGCTTGAATGCTGTTACTTTCATGAGCACCTCCCCTGGCCACCTGGAACACCACCGAATCACTGCTGCGATTTGTCCAACCCTTCCTCGTTACATGTCGCATTCAGTTCTGTACTATAGTTATTATTAGTGTGTATTCCTAACTCTGCCTCTGGGTTGAAAGCAAGGCCAAGTTCTATGTCCAGTTGGTCTTTATATCTCTCTCAGGCCCTTGTTTTAGTGGCTTATACAAAGCTGGGAGGTAAAAAAATTTTTAAATGCACAAACAGTCCAAGAGAAAAGGAAAGAGTGGAGCTCTATTCTAAATGAACAATGTTTTGGGGCGTCTGGCTGGCTCAGTCAGTAGCGCGTTAGTTTGACTCTTGACCCCGGGGTTGTGAGTTTGAGCCCCACATTGGCTGTAGAGATTACTTAAAAATCAACTCTTAAAAATTAAAAAAAAAAGACTAATGTTTGATAAGGAAATTTTGTTGCATACATTTGTGATTTATCCTGAGAAGACCGAGCAAACAGTGAATATAAAAAAGAATCATCTAGTCAGAAGAAACCTCAGATAAAATCCATCCCAACGTTCTTATGTCTAACTATATCTACATGTTAATTTACATAGAATAAAATATCTAACTTATAATTCTTTTATTGTGTATGAAGTGTAGTGAGCACTGTGGTTGGCACCAGAAACACCGAGTTCAAATCCTATGTAAATCACTTACTATCTTGTGACTTCAGAAAATTCATTACCTGCAAGATGATACTTATTTTCTTTTTTTTTTTTTAAGATTTTATTTATTTATTTGACAGAGAGAGACACAGCGAGAGAGGGAATACAAGCAGGGGGAGTGGGAGAGGGAGAAGCAGGCTTCCCGCGGAGCAGGGAAGCCCCCCCCAATGTGGGGCTCGATCCCAGGACCCTGGGATCATGACCTGAGCCGAAGGCAGACGCTTAACCGACTGAGCCACCCAGGCGCCCCAGATGATACTTATTTTCACAAGAGTAGTTGACTAGGTGTCTACTGTGAGTCAGGCACAGAGGCAATAAGTATGAATACCTTGTGGGAATCGCAAGACATGCACGTGAACACACTTTTAGAGTAATTGATGTCTATGCACAAGGAGGTATTATACACTTGAGACAAGGTCTGCTCTTCCTTAAAAAAAAAAAATTGAATGCATAGTCTTTTATTGAACATTTTCAATCCCATTAGAAAAGACAAATGTTTATTGTTTTAATAGCCAAGTTTTTTGAACCACAAACTAAATATTTTCCATGAGTGATTTTGGTTCAGAGACCTATGTGAGTGCTGGCACTTCTGCAGTCTGTTTTCTTTATTTCCACTTACTTCTTTTATTACATATTTTTAAAGATTGTAGATTAAAGCAATGAAAATGCTGAACGGTATCCCCATTTTCTTCTTTACATGTTAAGCATCTCGTGTGTTCGGACAGCAGTATTTATAAAACTGCAGCAATGTGAGGTCAGTGAATGGGATAGAAAATAATGAGGTTTCAGAGATGTTTCCATCTGTTTTGATGGGAAGTCTTTGCTCCTCAAGTTCTCGGGAGGGAAAAAAAAAAGAAGAAAAAAAAAACCCGCCCTTTTCGCTCTAACATGTTGACCTTTGAGTCTGAATTTGTGCAGTATCAGTGGCAAAATCTGAACCGTAAAATGAATCTGTTAGGATTAAGGGTTTAGCTGTTGCATGGCTAAATGGGTCAAGCTCTCTTAACTGATGGATTTACCCGATGCCACCCAAAAGACGAAAAGTTTGGATTCGGACAGACCTGCCAGTTTTCAACATTTCTAGTGTATCACACTTCTTCCACGAGACTCACAGCCTCTGAAGCGTTGGAAAGAAAAAAAGAAAAAAAACTTCACACTCCCAGCTTCTTTTCTGAGCCAGCCTTATTAAAGGAAAGTGAGCACTCACTCTCATAATACCTAACAGCTCAGGGGGGCACAGTTTTATTTGGTAACTGAAGTTTGAGAAATGTAACCAGTACCGCTAATCTGCTTTCAACCCTACAATAATTTATTCCAGCTTTGTGAGTGCTCCAAAATGTACTTAACTGGTAAGAAGAATATGAAGTTCTTCATTTGCCAAATTTGATTCACAAGGGTAAAAAATAGAGTACAGTGCTTCTATTAATCATATGCAGAACATTTTAATAGGACGAACGGGTATAAATTGAATTCAGTTTCTTGTAGCCTTAAGAATAAAGAAATGCTTAGACACATTTATCAGCTGATATAGGCAGCTGGTAAATGGTTATCTTAAAAAAGCGAAATCTTTTTATTTCTAGAGCCCACACTAAATGCCTGTATCATCCCCATAGTTGTTTCATCGTTTTGGAACACATCTCACCTGTCTGTTAATTATAAGTGCCAAACCTAAGAAGTCGCCCAGGCCTTGCTGATATCCCCCGCGATTCTCTATCAATTTGCTTACAATAATGAAAATTAGAATCAGATGTAATGGGGCGCCTGGGTGGCTCAGTTGGTTAAGCGACTGCCTTCAGCTCAGGTTACGATCCTGGAGTCCCAGGATCGAGTCCCACATCGGGCTCCCTGCTCGGCAGGGAGTCTGCTTCTCCCTCTGACCCTCCTCCCTCTCATGCTCTCTGTCTCTCATTAAAAAAAAAAAAAAAAAAAAGAATCAGATGTAATGGTCACCGTCAATTTCTCTAAACAACCGTAGGTAAGCGCGCAACTCTGAATGGACTTAGGAAAATTATCTTTATGAAAGCTTCCTCTCAAGAGACCTAGATTCTCTGGTGGCTGTGCCTTACCCCCCACTCTCCTCACCCTAATGTAAGTGAAATTGTGGATGAATGCAGATTTTTCCATTTAATTTCCACGAAGTGTGCATTCTCCTGCATGGGTTTATATTGCTGCCTAATGAAATAATCAGCTAGTATGCAGGGGGGGGTGGTAGCACAAGAGGGGAGGAACCATCCTAAAAGGTCTATTATCCTGTCAATATGTGCACAGAACTCTCATTAATGTTAATTAGATTTACCCGCCAGTACAAAGGGGAGGCTAGACCTTAAACAGCAAGTTTGAGAAATCCTATCTAGCAATGCAAAACATGGGGGAAAAAAATTAGAAATCCTTCCTGCCTCTAAGCAACCTTAACTCGTGTAAGAGACATTTATGTGGCCATTAACTCAAGCAGAAATTGAACTTGTCAGCATTACATGCAGAATGTATAGAAGGGTAACTGTTCATGAACAATTTCTCCAATGAATTAAATACAAACTGGATTTGTTTCTTGTCAGTAGATGTACTCTGTCCATCATCTTCTTAACAGAACAACTGCAAGAGCTATAGGTTGGATAGCGCTTTTATTCATGCGTGCCTTTAAGGTAGAAGATGAGGGATCAAAAGACAGAACTGTTGTTGAAGATCGGCTTATGAATAAAACCAAAAACCTGGGGTCATCCTTGTCTCCTCTCTTTGTCACATAGCCCATATCTAACCCATCAGCAAATCCTATTATTTTCCTTAGAAGAAATGTGAAATCAGACCACTTTGCTTCACCTGCCCCTCTCCCACCCCGGGTTGAAGTCAACACATGTCTCACCCTGATTATTCTAACAGGCATAACTGGGACTACTCTCTACCACCATGTAAAGGCCACACTATCCCTTTTAATATGAAAGTCAAAGTCTGTCGTTCTCTCCTTACTTCCTTCACTGGCTGGCTGTCTCATTCAGAGTGAAAGCTGCACAGTGGTCCTCAAGGTAGATCCCACCCCCACCCACAACCTCTCTGAACTCGCCCACTTCAGATCTCCTTCTCAGTCACTTCTTTCCAGCCACACTGCTTCCATGGGGTTCTATGGGCATGCCAATCATTTCTGGCCTCAAGACCTTTCTATGTGCTGTTCCTCTGCCTTCCTCCCTGTTTCCTTACTCCCTCTGCCTTTCTCTTATTTGGCTAGATGGGACATGACACCGTAATAAGTACACACTTAACATCTGTTGGCAACTGGCTGCCCCCAGTAGGACGTAAACTCCATGAGAGTACTTTGTCTAGGTTTCTGCTATTGACCCAGAACCCTGGACGTTGTGCATAACATAGTAGACACTCAACAAAAATTTCTGGAAGGAATGAAATTAAATATTGTGGCAGTTGAAAATACACTGTATTCATTCTCTATTACTAACAGACAGTGTACCCATTTTCTTTTTTTTTTTTT
>NW_028067328.1:0-386 GCF_054177405.1 Leptonychotes weddellii
AACTGACCTCCCTGGAGATGCCCTGGATAATCACCAGTCATATCCAGTCAAATACATAATTCTCTGACTTCCCTTCTTCCTAAAACATGTCATAAGGAGTTGCCTACTTAGAAATAACTTCAATCACAGATTAGCCCCTACAATTCACAGCAGGCTTATGACTTTCAGTTTGGGGCTTATAACTGAAATCTTTTTCCTTAAGGCCCCCTTGGTGGCTCAGTCGTTGAGCGTCTGCCTTCGGCTCAGGTCATGATCCCGGGGTCATGGGATCAAGCCCCGCATTGGACTCCCTGCTCCGCAGGAGGCCTGCTTCTCCCTCTCTCACTCCCCCTGTTTGTGTTCCCTCTCTGTCAAATAAATAAATAAAATCTTAAAAAAAAAAAAAA
>NW_028067329.1:0-386 GCF_054177405.1 Leptonychotes weddellii
GGGCTCCTTGCTCAGCAGGGACCCTGCTTCTCCCTCTGCCTGCCACTCCCCCTGCTTGTACTCTCTTCTCTCTGTGACAAATAAAATCTTAAAAGAAAAAGAGGGGCACCTGGGTGGCTCAGTCAGTTAAGCGGCTGCCTCCAGCTCAGGTCGTGGTCCCAGGGTCCTGGGATCAAGCCCCACATCGGGCTCCCTGCTCAGCGGGGAGCCTGCTTCTCCCTCTCCCTCTGCCTGCCGCTCTGCCTACTTGTGCTCTCTCTCTCTCTCTCTGTCAAAAATAAATAAAATCTTTTAAAAGAAGTAGAGTGATGAATAGAGCCCAAACTCACTGATTTTTATCATTAGTCATGATGTTTATAAGAGTTTTGATGGGGAAGGAGGAGTTA
>NW_028067330.1:0-386 GCF_054177405.1 Leptonychotes weddellii
ATGACTGCTAATGTTGCTGAAGTTGCTAATTTTTGAAAGATTAAGATAACCTTTGTAAGCTTCTAAAATACTTTTAATATAGTTCTATGTATTTATAGTGATGTGTATGTATAATTGTATATATAATTATAATAGAAAACAGGTATTTTCTTTTACTTCTTAGAAGTTTAAAATGCATTCAGAGGGGGGGAAGGAAAGATGGTGGAGAAGTAGGGGACCCTCTTTCAACTGGTCCCCGGAATTGAGCTGGATATCTACCAGACCACTCTGAGCACCCACGAAACCAGCCTGAGATGTAAGAAGATCTGGATCTCTACAAACAGAGTATCGCAGGCGGTTGGTTTTGAGGTACGAAGCAGGGAGCCATGATTCCGCGGGCAGATATC
>NW_028067331.1:0-386 GCF_054177405.1 Leptonychotes weddellii
GATTAGCAGGCTGCTTTTGAAAAGAATATCTGCTAAGCATACCTACTATTCCCTCTGCTTCCAGTATCTGACTCAGGGGTTTGTAAGATTTATAGGTTATATTTAATACAAATTGTTCTATATAAAGGTTTACATATTCTGGAATAAAGTTATAGAATGTAGTGCAGGGCTGTGAGGGCTGGGGATTCTATAGTGGTAATTGTAAGAAGGAATAATTTCCTAAATTATGAACATATCCAATCAAAGATGAGAAGTAGGGGATACCTGCGTGGCTCAGTTGGTTAAGCGTCTGCTTTGGCTCAGGTCATGATCCAGGGTCCTGGGATCCAGCACCCCACCCCCACTCTCTCTGACAAATAAATAAAAAAAATCTTAAAAAAAAAAAA
>NW_028067332.1:0-386 GCF_054177405.1 Leptonychotes weddellii
CCCTATTTTCTTCGTCTGTAAAATGGAGATAATTAGAGTGCTTATGTTATAGTGTTGATAAATTGAGACAATGTATGCAAATATGGTAAGATCTCAATAAATGCTACCTCTTTGTTTATTCTGGGAGAGATTCTCTTCTTATCACAACTGTATTAGAACTAGGTGAAGTTGAAATTCTTTTTTTTAATTTTTTTTTTTTAAAGATTTTATTTATTTATTTGAGAGCGAGAATGACAGAGAGAGAGAGAGTATGAGAGGGGGAGGGTCAGAGGGAGAAGCAGACTCCCTGCCGAGCAGGGAGCCCGATGCGGGACTCGATCCCGGGACTCCAGGATCATGACCTGAGCCGAAGGCAGTCGCTTAACCAACTGAGCCACCCAGGCGCC
>NW_028067333.1:0-386 GCF_054177405.1 Leptonychotes weddellii
AAAGTTTGGAAATCTGATGATCTGGTTTATGATACTTATCTTTTAAATGGAGTAAAATAGCATTTGTAAAAGTGCCTAGCCTGGGGCTTAGAACATAGAAGGAATTCAATAATCCTTTGATAAATTGCCATTATCTGAATGGAGGGAACAGATTTCCAGTTCCAAAGAATGACAATAGAAAACAGTATAGTTATTGGGAGAGAATTACTATGGTAAGCACAACATAATTTTTCCTTGATGATTCAGAAGGTAGCATTGTGTCATGCTTTTGGGTCATAAATATTAATCATAGTTGTGAATACAGTACTGATAACATTCCATTTCTTCTAAGCTCCAAATTTCCAGTGACTTCCAATTTGCTACAAAATAAAGTTCAATTTCTTTGA
>NW_028067335.1:0-386 GCF_054177405.1 Leptonychotes weddellii
AGAGCCAGGAGAACAGGCTGTTCAGATACTACCAGCATGAGAAGGGCAAAGGAAATGAGAAAAAGAAATTTTAAAACACCCCAGGTGAAGATCCTTGCAGAAGGGATCACAGGTTTCCATTTGAAGTCCTGGGGAATTAAAATGAAAGTTAGAAGTTGAAATGTGAATTACCCTTCAAGAGCTTCTAAATTCTTTCACTGACAATGTTTATCATCGTTTCTTTTATTCTGCTCCCTGAGGCCAGCCTTTGGATCACTGATTGTTGGATTACACTTAGACCAGACATTTAGGTGCAAAAATGAAGGGAATTAAATTCAATTTGGCTATTTATACATCTAAATTGCTCAAGTTAAGGGGGCAATGGAGATAAAATGTCTTCATTATTA
>NW_028067336.1:0-386 GCF_054177405.1 Leptonychotes weddellii
GGCGCCTGGGTGGCTCAGTTGGTTAAGCGACTGCCTTCGGCTCAGGTCATGATCCTGGAGTCCCGGGATCGAGTCCCGCATCGGGCTCCCTGCTCGGCAGGGAGTCTGCTTCTCCCTCTGACCCTCCTCCCTCTCATGCTCTCTGTCTCTCATTCTCTCTCTCTCAAAATAAATAAATAAAATCTTTAAAAAAAAAAAATCAGTTCCTAGTTTAATGGACCTTTTCTATCATCTTTTTAGTCTCTACTTCATTTATTTCCACTATGTTATTATTTCCTTCCTTCTACTAACTTTGGGCTTCATTGGCTCTTCTTTTTCTAGTTCCTATATGTGTGAAATTAAATTATTTAATAATTTTCTTGAACTTGAAGTAGGCCCGTATTAAC
>NW_028067337.1:0-8020 GCF_054177405.1 Leptonychotes weddellii
CAAACAAATAAATAAATAAACCAAATGTTCCTGGTACCATCAAACTTTGCTTGAACATATTCCCCTGGAATATTCCTAGAGCTATAACTAAAACATGAGGATTAAAGTGAAAACAAGGGCGCCTGGGTGGCTCAGATGGTTAAGCGTCTGCCTTCGGCTCAGGTCATGATCCCAGGGTCCTGGGATCGAGTCCCGCATCAGGCTCCCTGCTCCTTGGGAGCCTGCTTCTCCCTCTGCCTCTCTCTCTCTCTCTCTGTCTCTCATGAATAAATAAATAAAATCTTTAATAAAAAAAAATAACAAATTCTCTGAGGTCATTGAAATGCTCCTCCACGAAATTTTTATTGGAGCATTTTATGATTGACTGTAATGAAACTTCTGAGCTATTTGTGACACATAAGACATGCTAGTACTTCAAATGCTTGCTTTTCTTGAGTGCACAGTCTCAGTTTATAATTATTGTTATATGGAAGGATCCTATTATAATAACATATCTGTTTTATTCAGAATTATTGCAGTTGACATTTCTCTTATTCTTTTACAATTCAATAAGAAAGCTTCATTTTTAATAGTAGCTTCTACAGCATTAATGAATTGTGCTTTTCTTTTTTAATCTATGTTTTATAGTTTTTTTTTTTAAAGATTTTATTTATTTACTTGACAGAGACACAGTGAGAGAGGGAACACCAGCAGGGGGAGTGGGAGAGGGAGAAGCAGGCTTCCCACGGAGCAGGGAGCCCGATGCGGGGCTCGATACGGGGCTCGATGCGGGGCTCGATCCCAGGACCCTGGGATCATGACCTGAGCTGAAGGCAGACGCTTAACGACTGAGCCACCCAGGCGCCCCTTTGTTTTATAGTTTTGGATAACAATGTTTAACTCAGGACTTAGAAGACAGTGTAGAGCTTAATTGAAATACAAATCAGCCATATGTCAATAGCCAATAAAATTACGTGTGTATTTGTTTGTATAAATGTTACCTGTACATTGTTGGTTCATGACTTACCTTGTTTGTTTCTTTTCTTGGTTAGTTGTCAGTGGTTGTTTTATCCTGTCTCTTTTATCCTGGGTGAGTTGTGATATGGAATTACTGTCATCAGCTATTTGTGGATTAATTCATATTCTCATTGAGAGTGAAACACCTTTTCGAATTGAATGTAATTTTTTTTAAGATTATTTATTTATTTATTTATTAGAGAGTGAGCAGGAGAGAAACAGCATGAGAGGGGAGAGGGTCAGAGGGAGAAGCAGGCTCCCCGCTGAGCCGGGAGCCCGATGCGGGACTCGGTCCCAGGACCCCGGGATCATGACCTGAGCTGAAGGCAGTCGCCTAACCAACTGAGCCACCCAGGCGCCCCGAATTGAATGTAATTTTTAAAAACTCATGTATCTGTATCAGTTTTAGGTGTCATAATTTATTCTTAATTGTGGTTGAAAGTATATGCCATGAAATTTACTATATTCAGTATTTTTAACTAAAGTGTTAGGTGCAATTACATTATTGGAAAACCAATCTTTGGGATTTTCTTTTTTTTTTTTAAGATTTTATTTATTTGACAGAAAGAGCACAAGCAGGGGGAGTGGCAGGCAGAGGGAGAGGGAGAAGCAGACTCCCCACTAAGCAGGGAGCCCAATGCAGGGCTCAACCCCACGGCCCTGGGGGCAGATGCTTGACCAACTGAGCCACCCAGGTGCCCCAATCTTTGGGATTTTCTCATCTTGTAAAACTGTAACTCATGCCTGTTAAGCAGCCACTTCTACATTTGTCTCTATTCTAAGCCCCTGGCACTCATTCTCTCTTTCTTTCCTCCCTCCTTCCCTCCATTCCTTTCTTCCTTCCCTTCTTAATGCAGTTCATGATATTAGGTGAGTCACTTAGGTGAAATCATAGTGTATTTTTCTCTGTGAGTCATTTATTTCACTTAACACCATCACGTTTTAACCATGTATAATGTGACAAGATGGGGTGCCTGGGTGGCTCAGTCATTAAGCATCTGCCTTCAGCTTAGTCATGATACCAGGGTCCTGGGATTGAGTCCCACATAGGGCTCCCTGCTCCACGGGAAGCCTGCTTCTCTGTCTCCCACTCCCCCTGCTTGTGTTCCCTCTCTCGCTGTGTCTCTCTCTGTCAAATAAATAAATAAAATCTTAAAAAAATAAAAATAAAAGGGGCGCCTAGGTGGCTCAGTTGTTAAGCATCTGCCTTCGGCTCAGGTCATGATCCCAGGGTCCTGGGATCAAGCCCCGCATCGGGCTCCCTGCTCGGCGGGAGGCCTGCTTCTCCCTCTCCCACTCCCCCTGCTTGTGTTCCCTCTCTCGCTGTGTCTCTCTCTGTCAAATAAATAAATAAAATCTTTTAAATAAATAAATAAATAATACAAAATAATAATTAAAAAATAAAATAAAAAACAATGTGACAAGATGTGTTTCTTTTTTCAAAGCTGAATATTATTCTAGTGAATGTATATGCTACATTTTCTTTATCCATTCATGAACATTTATGTTACTTTCGTTTATTATTGGCTTTTCTGAATGATGCTGCTGTGAATCTGCTTGTGCAAATACCTCTTGCAGATCCTGCTTTGAATTATTTTGGTTATATACTGTCAATTGGGATGGCTGATCATATGATAATATGATTTCAAAGTTTTGAGGAATGTCCATTCCGTTTTCCATTGTGATTGCTCCATTTGCATTTCCTCTAGCAGTGTATAAGGGGTCCAGTCTCTCCTCATCCTTTCCAACATGTGTCGATTTTTTTGTTCTTGTTTAATAGTGGGATCTGAACAGGTGTGAGATTATGACTCACCATTGATATGTATTTCTCTAATGAATAGTGTTTTTGAACATCTTTCATATGCCTTGTCCATTTCTATATCTTTCTTGGATTCTGACCATTGAAAACTTTGTCCAGTTCTTAATCATGCTAGTTGCTGTTTGGTTGTCATTGTAAAAGTTCTTTCTCTATTCTAGATGTTAAATCCTTATGCTCGAGAAGCTCGGCAAAAAATTTCCTTGCATTTTTCAGGTTGCCTTTTCACTCCACTGAATATTTCCTTAGAATTACTTTCTCTGGGTGAGGCATCTGGGTGACTCAGTGAGTTAAGTGTCTGATTTAGGCTCAGGTCATGATCTCAGGGTCCTGGGATGGAGCCCGGAGTCCAGCTCTGCACTTAGCGGGGATTCTGCTCTTTCTTCTCCCTCTCCCTCTGCCCCTTCCCTGCTCATGTGCTTGTGCACTCTCTCTCTCCTCTCTCAAATAAATAAATAAAATCTTAAAAAATAGATTACTTTTTCTGATTCCCATATGTTTGAATATATTCTGTTTCTTTCATTAGTCTCAAAGTATTTAGTGGTTGTTTTCTTTAATTTCATTTTAACCCACTGATTGTTCTAAAGTGTGTTGTTAAATTTCCAAATATTTGTGGCATTTCCAATTTCCCATCTGCTATTCATTCTTAGTTTCATTCCATGGTGGTCAGAAAAGATACTGTTATGATATTAATCTTCTTAAATTTGTTAAGACTTTTTTTGTAGACAGTTTATCTACACTGGAGAATGTTCCATGTGTGATCGAGAAGATTTTATATTCTGCTCTTGCTTGGTGTAGTGTTCTGTGTATGTCCATTATATATGTAACTGGCCTTTTGTGAGGACTTGATCTTCAGTAATTATCAAGGCATTTATAATGGAGACAAACTTATGAATGCAGTGAATCTGGTAAGAACATTAACAAGGGTCAAATGTATGTATTGAAAAAGCAAATCTAAATAAACATCTGAGAATTCACAACAAAAAGCGTGAAGACTATAGCATCTTTCAGACTTTAATCTAAATCACATTATTTATTATGGAGAATAAGCCAAAGTTAAAACACTCAGCTCATTTAGAGTAGAGTCTTCAAAATGCAGGGTTAGGGGCTCTGACCTCTGTGCAGTTGAAATAAGGGTATCACTTTTGATTCCCCCCAAATTTAACTATTAGTAGGCTACTGTTGACCAGAAACCTTACTGAGAACATAAAAAGTTTGATCAACCCATACTTTGAATGTTATAAGTAAAACCGTGGAAACTACAACTCAGATCATTGTATCAGAGAAACAAGACTGGGTGTTGAATGCTTGTAATCTTTTAACCAAGATCATATAGTGATTTTGCAGTGGTTTCTTTAGACTATGTTTGAAGTTAATATATTTTAATTAATGGAGCTGAATGTTTTTTCATGTGTTAACACTGATGTGTAATGAAGGAAGTGTTATCCTTGCACCAACCTTAACCTGTTCCACATTAAACGAGGCTGTAGGTAAACTGACTGTAACGACAAAGTATTGTTGAACCTCTAACACATGGCTTTCGACTATGCATATCCACTTATGTGCATATTTTTTTACAATACATTACTGTAAGTGTATTTTCTCTTCCTTATGACTTTCTTAATAACATTTCCTTTCCTTTACCTTATTTTATTTTAAAAACATATGTAATACATATAACATAGGAAATATGTGTTAATCGACAGTTTATGTTTTGAATGAGGTTTCTGGTCAACAGGCTATTAGAAGCTATGTTTGGGGGAGTGAAAAGTTATACATGGATTTCCAGCTGCTGGGGCATTGAGAACCCAGCCCCTGCATTGTTCCAGAGTCACTTAATACAGTGGGAACAGATCACAAGGATTCCCTTTTTCCAGTAGCCTTAAACCTCAAGTAATTTGAGATTACTTCTCCCAAATTTATGTACTGTATCTTTTCCTCCTTTTTGTAACTACTAAGACATTATGATCGTTCCAGTATAGATGATATAGCAGTAGAATTGAGAGAATTGCTTCTTGGTATTGCTGCCTTAGACTCCAGGCTGCCTGCAGGAGGTGTGAGCTGATACTTGCTCCTTGTGGTAGCAAAAAAATTAGATAACAGCCCTCAAACTCACAAGCTAGTGTAAGTTCCTGATATGACAACCCCAGCAGCCCTTGTGAATAACACTCTCCACTCCCAGTATATTTCCCTTTTGCACCCCGACAGAGTATATCATATTCCACTCATTTGGGTTTGAATTGTGCCTTCTAGACTTTGTCCTGGAACTGCAGGGCACTCCAACCGTGGGCCCTAATAAAGGCATCTGCCCCAATTCCTGCCACTTTCTCTACCTACACTCCTCCTTGACCCCCTCATGTAGCCCTTCCAAGCATATTGTATACATCCTCTAGGATCTATGAGTAATAGACTTATCTTTTTAAATTTCTTCTGTGTTCTTTATTGAATGATGGCTCACCATCCAATGCCCAGGGCCTCTACTTAACAAATGCTAATTTGAAGAAGTCAATGCAAATATAATTATAAGCCATACCTGCAGAATTCTAAATCAGTATTTATAAAATTTTATTCTTTTTTTTTTTAATTTTATTTATTTATTTGAGAGAGAAAGAATGAGAGACAGAGAGCATGAGAGGGACGAGGATCAGAGGGAGAAGCAGACTCCCCGCTGAGCAGGGAGCCTGATGCGGGACTCCATCCTGGGACTCCAGGATCATGACCTGAGCTGAAGGCAGTCGCTTAACCAACTGAGCCACCCAGGCACCCTAAAATTTTATTCTATAATACTCTTGGCTCATATCCTTTTTCTGAATGTACTGAACATAAAAGATTCCATGGTTTCTATATGCATGGAACACAAATGTAAATATACCAAGTTTAAGATACAATTTAGGCATAACAGAACTAATGAGGGAAATGTTTTTGTGTTTATGTGTACCTATATCTTCAGAAGAAAAGGGAATTGGATCAATATAGGTAATACCAAATTTCAAAATTGATAATTTCCTAGCAAACATAAATGTTATAGATTCATAATAAGAATAATTTCTCTACATTGCATTGAACTTACTTCTTTCAAATCTCATGATTCTTGGTGTAAGAATCTGCTCAAGCAAATCCTGTCTTGTTTACCTGTCTATTACTTGTGGGGGATATACTCTTTTTTCCTTGTTCCAGTATTCATGGACCATTGCTTATATGACTTGCTCAGGGATTTTAAGAATGGCTTGCATTGAATTAGTTGATATTCAGAAATTCATTCAAATAGGTGTAATTCCTCTGTGAGCATATTGAGTTGCATGTTGTTTAATTGATATATTTCATTTCTTCCTTCTCAGTTTGACAAGAACATTAAGTCTGCTTCCTTTAGTTATTCCTTCCTTCACTTTTGATAAATGATATCATCTAAGTTCACACTACTGTGACAATTTAATTAGGTGGAAGCATGGAGACTTCATGAGTCTTTTGATATTTCTTTGAAGTGAACAAACATGGGACAATGATGGGTGTGTAGTAGCTTTTCTGTACTTAGGAAGATAATACTATTCCATTAGGAGTAAAATTACTGCCCCATGTAAGATATGAAAAAAATCAAGACTGAAGTGTTGGCATGAATTCTGCATGTGGAGACAGGACACCTGTCCCAGGCTGTACTACTGAGTCTGAACCTGGGAAGGTAAATTCTCTTTGTTTTCATTCCAAATCATCTCCAGTTCTTGTATGTCTCCTCATTTGCATTGCCAGTAACATATGCATCAGAGCTGCCCCACTCACACATCACTCACTTGGGTCCTTGTAGGTTCTGATGGGAAATTTGGAATTCTTTGCAGCAATGAGAAATGATCTTTAAGAAGATCATTGGAGGCCATATTCAAGATTTAAATACAACATTGTCATCACTTCATTGAGATAAGAGGAATGAGGGGCCAATGGACCACAAGTTTAATTCAGGCACTTGACAATGAGAGGGTTATGAAGGCAGATAAAAAATGATTATGGTATCCTTAGAGAGGAAGATAAGACCTACTGAAAGCAAATACAAAAAACTCTTGAAATGTGGGGAAAGAAATGGCGGGGAGTGTCTTTTAGTTACTGCAAGGGCTTCAGAAGCTACTTGTGATGAACCGATATGACAGAAATGGAGACTTGGGAAATGTGGTGGGTTTCAGAGAAGTCAGATCCCATCTTCATGATTTCATATTCCCGTGTGGTACTGAGGTCAGATCCTGTTGGATGACCAAGATTACTGTACTTTTCAGTCGGAGATCCATGGCAGGGATGGAGACGGTTTTCTGGAAGATGCAAACTTTGTGAACATAGCTTTCAAATGTCACATGGCAGAGTAGATGTAGGAAATGAAGAAGCCTTCTGGACACTGGCAGGATCAACAAGGTCTGTGCTGTGCGTCCACAAAGCACTAGAATCTTAGGTATGTAACCCCAACATTAGATAACATTCCAGTGAAGCTGATCCACAGCTGGTAGGAAATTTGGTTCTGCTTGAGCCCCATAATGAGTGTTATTCTTTGAGCTCTGTGCGAGGAACTGATTTGTTGGGGGGCAGTTCACCAGTCAGAGGCAGTGAGCATTTCTGCCTCAAACAGTATACCTACTTTTTAGGATAGATGTTCCTATGTTCATTCACACCCCATGCTGCGTTTTTACCCATCATCCTGTGGTGAGCATGAAGGGATTTCTGATGGTTGTGGAAACGGATACCATGAAGTTGGGTAGCAGGTTATGTTCACATTTAACATTGGTACAAATGAAATATGATGGTGCATTTTGGGGTAGCTGTTATTTTGTGTTCAGCTGTACCCTGAAAAGGGCAATGTGTTCTTATAGAAAAGAAGATGTATATTGTGTATTATGTATACAGTGAATAGGTAGATGCTCATGTCTGATTAAATGGCTCGTACACGCTATGTATACTCTAGTTGTTCCATTTCTTCTCTCTGCTATTGTCTAGCAGCAGACATTGTGCTAACACTTGTTGTCATGGCCAAAGATGCTTGCCCCACCTTCAGGCATCAAACCATGTTCCATGCATCAAGGAGGTGGTGGTAATCTGCTAGGACTCAGGGAATTTGTTTTAGAACCACTCCTTTCTCTCTCAGAGCAGGCCAACCTCTTTCAGGTGCTTCTCTCTTCATCTCACTGACCAGAACGCTGTCATGAGGCCACTATGAGTAACCACATATCTGTACAC
>NW_028067338.1:0-386 GCF_054177405.1 Leptonychotes weddellii
GAAATTTCTGTGAAGAAACACAGTTCAGATCCTTGAATAGGTAGGAAAAGAATGAACAGAATAAGTAAAAGAAGCATTGGCAACCTTGTGGGGAATATTCAAATGCAGAAAATACCAGCGTTCTAATTTCCACAGCTATCAGCATCCCAGTTTGCGCAATTAATGAAGAGATGATGTGGGAATGCTGTGCGCAAACAAGGAATCTCCCTAGAACCTGAACTTCCTATCTTGGACAGATATTGCCAGTGAATTACTTTGACTATGAGTGTTTTTTCCAAAATCACTTATGTGTCCAAAATGGCTCCTTCGTAAATCAGTGAGAAAATAATAATTCAACAGAAACATGGCAAAAATGTATCACTTATCAGCAAACAAAGGTAAAGAAA
>NW_028067339.1:0-386 GCF_054177405.1 Leptonychotes weddellii
GGCGCCTGGGTGGCTCAGTTGGTTAAGCGACTGCCTTCGGCTCAGGTCATGATCCTGGAGTCCCGGGATCGAGTCCCGCATCGGGCTCCCTGCTCGGCAGGGAGTCTGCTTCTCCCTCTCCCACTCCCCGTTTCTGTTCCCTCTCTCGCTGTGTCTTTCTCTGTCAAATAAATAAATAAAATCTTTAAAAAAAAAAAAATAGAACTACCCTATGATCCAGCAATTGCACTACTAGGTATTTACTCAAAGGTTACAAAAATACTGATTTGACGAGGCACATGCACCCCAGTGTTTATAGCAGCACTATCTACAATAGCCAAACTATGCAAAGAGCCCAAATGTCCATCGACTGATGAGTGGATAAAGAAGAGGTGGTATATATATTA
>NW_028067340.1:0-386 GCF_054177405.1 Leptonychotes weddellii
GGCGCCTGGGTGGCTCAGTTGGTTAAGCGACTGCCTTCGGCTCAGGTCATGATCCTGGAGTCCCGGGATCGAGTCCCGCATCGGGCTCCCTGCTCGGCAGGGAGTCTGCTTCTCCCTCTCCTGCTCCCCCCTCTTGTGCTCTTTCTCTCTCTCACTCTCTCTCTCAAATAAATAAATAAAATCTTTAAAAAAAAAAAATATTTATTAGTTCAAACAAAACAAGATGGGAGATAACTTGAATAGGAACGTGTGTGTCCCAGCCAAGATGTCACTAAGCCATAGGAGGACTTACTACGGTCTACTAGTAAAGAGCTTGGGCTTTGGAGCCTGCGGCTCTCGGCACATCCATTTACCAGCTTGGTAACGTTCTGAGGGTCGGTTTTCCC
>NW_028067341.1:0-386 GCF_054177405.1 Leptonychotes weddellii
CTCTCATTGAAATCCAACACATGAGGTGCATGTTAGAGCATTTGTCTTGTGTTGCTAACTTTGAATGATAGATTCCTATGACAACCAACACTGTCTCTTTTTTGCCCTTGCTTACTAAAAGATTTAGTGTTCTCGTTATAGTGACTTGGAATACCTGATATACACTTATTTTCTTTAAACGCTGGGTATTTGCTGTCCTAATATTTCTGAATCCTTTAAATTTCTTTAGAGGACCCTGAAAGTGGAAAATACTGTCATTGTATATAAAATGCAATTGATTCAAAAGGGAACATTTGAAACATAGATTTCACTAATGACACATATTAACTTTTTAAAAATAAAGTTTGATTTTAAAAAGTAAAAATGTTTTTCTTTCCTGTAAAAAA
>NW_028067342.1:0-386 GCF_054177405.1 Leptonychotes weddellii
AAATGGAATCATCAGCAAAATCCATTTTTATTGTTTGAGAGGTAGGCATCTACAGTTCTGATTTTTAGTGATAAGAGAAAAAAGACTTAATAGCATACCCCTATCTGTGATAGACAGAAAATAACTTCTCTGATCTTGTTCTCAAATAAATGCAAGTTAAAAATAAACTCAGAGAATATCTGATGCGTTTTTTTTTTTTAAATTTTATTTATTTATTTGACAGAGAGAGAGATAGTGAGAGCAGGAACACAAGCAGGGGGAGTGGGAGAGCGAGAAGCAGGCTTCCTGCCGAGCAGGGAGCCCGATGTGGGACTCGATCCCAGGACCCTGGGATCATGACCTGAGCCGAAGGCAGACGCTTAACCATCTGAGCCACCCAGGCGCCC
>NW_028067343.1:0-386 GCF_054177405.1 Leptonychotes weddellii
AAAGAGGACACACAGAGGCACGTGGGTGGTTCAGTCGATGAAACATCCGCCTTCAGCTCAGGCCATGATCTCAGGGTCCTGGAATCGAGCCCCACATAGTGCTCCCTGCTCAGTGGGGAGTCTGCTTCTCCCTCTCCCTCTGCCTCTCCCCCCTCTTGTGCTCTCTCCCAAATAAATAAATAAAATCTTTTTTTTTTTTTAAAGAAGACCTACAGATGGGGCCAACAGACACAGGAAAAGATGTTCAACATCACTCATCATCAGGAAAATGCAAATCAAAACCACAATGAGATATCAACCTCACATCTGTCAGAATGGCTAAAATAAAAAACACAAACAACAAATTCTAGTGAGGATATGGAGAAATAGGAACCTTATGCACTGTT
>NW_028067344.1:0-386 GCF_054177405.1 Leptonychotes weddellii
AGATAATTTATATACATTCCATTTTGTAGGTCTCAGTATACATATATTGTTAATATCTCAAAAGAGATTGTTTTACAAAATATCAAATTATAATAATCATGTCCCTTCTGACATCTCACTAGTCTGCCACTTAGTTTATATTTCTGGTTCTCTAGACTATCTTCTATTAACTGACTGGAAACCAAATTTTTTTTTTTTTTAAGATTTTATTTATTTATTTGAGACAGAGAGAATGAGAGAGAGAGAGCACATGAGAGCGGGGAGGGTCAGAGGGAGAAGCAGGCTCCCTGCCGAGCAGGGAGCCCGATGCGGGACTCGATCCAGGGACTCCAGGATCATGACCTGAGCCGAAGGCAGTCGCTTAACCAACTGAGCCACCCAGGCGC
>NW_028067345.1:0-386 GCF_054177405.1 Leptonychotes weddellii
GGCGCCTGGGTGGCTCAGTCGTTAAGCGTCTGCCTTCGGCTCAGGTCATGATCCCAGGGTCCTGGGATCGAGTCCCACATCGGGCTCCCTCCTCGGGGGGAAGCCTGCTTCTCCCTCTCCCCTTCCCGCTGCTTGTGTTCCTGCTCTCGCTATCTCTGTCTCTGTCAAATAAATAAATAAAATCTTTAAAAAAAAAAAACATGAAAACATATAACATGCCAGTAAAGGTAAGTGTATAGTCAAATTCACAATACTCTAATATGGTAATGTGGTATGTTAATCACTGAATCCTAATGTAAAGGTTAAAGGACAAGCATATTAAAAATAACTATAGCTACAATAATTTGTTAATGAATACATATTATTAAAAGTGGTAAATTATGACA
>NW_028067346.1:0-386 GCF_054177405.1 Leptonychotes weddellii
GCTACCAAACATGGGGCGACTAGCCACAACCGAGAGTTTTCTGGCCCAAAATGTGAAGAGTGTCCAGGGCTGAGTAACCCCAGTAAGAAGGAAAGGGAGAGGGATCTAGTCTCAGGTGTGTGTGGATTGTCTTCCCCGGTAGTGAGGGAGGTCATAAAGGTGGAAGAAGGTAGGCTCTCCTCCATCTTTTTTTTTTTTTTCCCCTCCCAGCTCATGATACGTATCTTTGTCTTCACAAGGGGCTCTCACAAATTTAGTGAAAAATTCCCATTCCCTTTGCTTTTTAGTAGATGTGTCAACTCATTATTTTTAGTGACTAAAACAACTTCGTCACTTTAACAACGAGGAAAATGCAGCATGGTCGTTGTCTGTGTGAGGCATTTGCA
>NW_028067347.1:0-386 GCF_054177405.1 Leptonychotes weddellii
GGCGCCTGGGTGGCTCAGTTGGTTAAGCAACTGCCTTCGGCTCAGGTCATGATCCTGGAGTCCCGGGATCGAGTCCCATATCGGGCTCCTTGCTCAGCAGGGGGTCTGCTTCTCCCTCTGATCCTCCCCCCTCTCATGCTCTCTCTCTCTGTCTCATTCTCTCTCTCAAATAAATAAATAAAATCTTAAAAAAAAAAAAGTAAACTAAATTTAAACTTACAAAAATGTATACAGAGTACAGTTATGAGCTCCACCTGGATTTCTGATTTATTTACATACTATTGTGTGGTTTTCTCTCTCCTTCCTTCTCTGGCCCTCCATTTTCATCTGTCTCTCTTTATCAGTCTCTCTCTACATATTTATATATATCATAATACATAATTATA
>NW_028067348.1:0-8020 GCF_054177405.1 Leptonychotes weddellii
TTAAAAAAAAAAGAAAGAATTTAAAGCAGAATACAGAATGCTATTCCTTCCCACTTAGTCTCATTGGAGGTCTATATATTAGGATAAAAAGGCAATTTACTTAAAATAAATTGACCTATTGAAGAAGATTATGATGATTTTAAATGCCTTTGTCTACTCTCCTGGTTTTACAATATTCCATTCTGGACCATACAATTAGCTGGACTTTTTTTCTTTCTTTTTTTTTTAAGATTTTATTTATTTGACAGAGAGAGACACAGCAAGAGAGGGAACACAAGCCCGGAGAGTGGGAGAGGGAGAGGGAGAAGCAGGCTTCCTGCTGAGCAGGGAACCCAATGCAGGGCTCGATCCTAGGACCCTGGGATCATGACCTGAGCCGAAGGCAGACGCTTAACCATCTGAGCCACCCAGGCGCCCCCTTTTTTCTTTCTTCTTTAATTCAAACATATTTTAATTAAAGCACTGCTTTCCCCTAAATTGTTCTATGATTTTTTTCTCTAATTAGTTTTAACTTCTACCAAACTAATACATAACAATTGAACAAATAAACAAAAAAAAAATTAATACATATAAAAATCACTAAGCTCTACCCCTCCTCACCTCTCAGTCACAGCCCCCAGAAGAAATCACTAAAACTCTTCTAACTTTTCTTCTGACATTTATTGCTGTATTTGTAAATAAATATTTTTTACTTGATCTGCTTTAGATACTGCTTCTTGATTTCCTCTTTGGAAAGAAGAAAATTTAGCACATACACACATAGATACACACCTTCCTTGCATTTTCCTCTCCCTCTGTCTAGCCCAACAGAGTAACATCACAATTTTTGGTAAAAGTCAGTATTTGGTGTTTATCTTATTATAAGTATGTAAGTACAGATTTTTTTTTTACTGCTCAGCCAAGTATTACACTGATATATTACCTTTCTTTTAAAACTGTTCATTGTTCCTTCACTTGCTTAGTTTTTCATAACCCTATCAATATTTCTTAGGAAAATCTTCAAATTAATTAATTAGTAAAACTCCCCTATATACACATCTATTAATTTGTTCCTTTTTTCTAAGAATAGGATCCTATTGGTCTAAGGTGGTTGTTCTCAAGTTTTGCTTTCTGCCTTCCCAGAAATTCCTTTCACTTCTCTTTGGTCTTAACTTCCTGTTTCCTGTTTTCAAGTCTTGCTTTATTCTCATGTTTTTATCAAGCATTCTCCAGATATTCCTGAGTGATGTTGCACCTAAGCAAAAAATTTTTGAGACCATGTATATCTCAAAATGTCTTTATTCTACCCTCACATTTGATAGTCTTGCTAGAAACAGAATTGAAAGTTAAAAAATGTGGGGTCCCCGGGTGGCTCAGCTGGTTAAGCATTTGCCTCTTGATTTTGGCTCAGGTCAAGATCTCAGGGTCCTGGGATCAAGCCCCTAGTCAGGCTCTATGTTCAGCATGGAGTCTGCTTGTCCCCCTCTGCCCCGCCCCGCCCCTGCGTGCTTTCTCTCAAATTAATTAATTAATTTTTTAAAAATCTTTTTAAAAAAGAAAGTTAAAAAATGTTTTGGGAGGGCGCCTGGGTGGCTCAGTCGTTAAGTATCTGCCTTCAGCTCAGGTCATGGTCCCAGGGTTCTGGGATCGAGCCCCGCATCGGGCTCCCTGCTTGGCATGAAGCCAGCTTCTCCCTCTCCCACTCCCCTTGCTTGTGTTCCCTCTCTTGCTGTGTCTCTCTCTGTCAAATAAATAAATAAAATCTTTAAAAAAAAAATGTTTTCGGGGCACCTGGGTGGCTCAGTCAGTTGAGCGTCTGGCTTCCGCTCAGGTCAGGGTCCTGGGATCAAGCTCCACATCGGGCTGCCTGCTCAGCATGGCAGAGGGGGGGTTGTTGCTTCTCCCTTTCCTCTCCCTCTACCCTCTACCCCCACCCGCTCATGCACTCTCTCTCTAATAAATAAAAACCTTTAAAATTTTTTTAAAATGTTTTCCATTGAAACTTTAAAGTCATTGCTCTATAAGCTCTAATTTCAAGTAATACAATTAAGAATTTCAATGCCATTCAGTTTCTCTCACATCTCATAGAATGTTATCTTTATCCTTGCTTCTCCGAATGTTATAATGATAGGCTCAGTATGGCCATTTTTATTCACACTTTCAATCTAATAACCCACATCCTTCAGTGATATGCTGTTTTATTCTTTGGTGGTTTTGCTAGAAATCACAACATGCATATTTAATATATCAAAGTTTTATGTTAATGTTTTACTTCATAGATGGTTTTATAACAAAAGTAATGAAGCTTAAATTTCAGGGACTCACACCTGCCCAAGTCCTTCCAAGCCTAGCAAAGCCCTAGCAATGTGTTCACTCTGTCATATATTTTTATAAGATTTGGGAAAATAAGACATTTTAAATGCAGTTGATTAAAATGCCCTGTCTCTACGCCTACTTACTCTCTCATATTTTTCCTTGGTGTATTGAAGTGGCTGTGGTCATTTTAGAGACCTAAGGGAAACTGAGTTGAGAATACATTTAGTTTAGGTTTGAGAAATATGTTTATAAGACCTGTTTAAATAATTAAGATCTCACTAAGTGACAGAGCTAAGATTCTCAGGCAGTTTGCCTGATATTAACACTTCACGGGGCGCCTGGGTGGCTCAGTCCTTAAGCGTCTGCCTTCAGCTCAGGTCAGATCCCAGGATCCTGGGATGAAGCCTGCCTCGAGCTCCCTGCCCTGCGGGAAGCCTGCTTCTCCCTCCCCCACTCCCCTGCTTGTGTTCCCTCTCTCACTGTGTCTCTGTCAAATAAACAAATAAAATCTAAAAAAAAAAAAAGATACTTCACTATATTGCCATCAACAGGCCTTTGATTACTTAACATTAGGCATAATGGTCTAGCCTTATCCAGTTGACATTATTAGTTTGACACTATTTCCCATTTCTTACTAATCTACCTGCTCTAATCTATTTTTCTGATCATTTAGCTAACCTAACATTAAATCACACTCTATCCAAACTAAATTCCTTGTCTTTACAACCATATCTTTGCTTATGTATTTCTCTCAGTCTGAAATGACCTTGTCAAATTACGCATATACAGATTATTATTTTCTTTCTGAGTTGATATTACTGACACCAGTGAAGAAAATCTAAGACTACCAATATTTACTAAATGAGACATCAATAATAAACTAGTGTTGTCAACTCAAACAGTATTGAAAATTAGTTACTTCATCAAAAAAATGTGATATATTCTGATTTTGTAGCACATTAGTAAAGAAACTGCCAGTGTTTTTCCAAACTTAACAATCCAAAAAATATACATATTATTAATAATTTGTGAAGTTGAAAGCTTTTCTAAGTTAAAATAAAAAACAAATTTCAATCAACTATGCTAAAAAACAGATTGAATTTTTCTATTCTCTCTACAAAATTAAAAATTATCAAAAGTCAGAGTATGCAGCCAAAAAAATTAGAGTATCAAAATAATAAAAAAAATATATTGCTTTTCTTCCTCTTGTGAAATTTGTGGCATTTGTCAGCTTTTTTATATCTGTAATGTAATTTATTTTTTTTTAATGTTTACTTTCCTACCTTTTATGGACTGAACTGTATTCCCCCCAAATTCATATGATGAAGCCCTAAACTTCAATGCGACTCTATTTTGAAATAGTGCCTTAAAGAGGTTTTTAAGGCTAAATAAGGTCATAAGGGCAGGGCCCAAGTCTGATAGGACCGATGTCCTTATAAGAGGAAGAGACACCAGAGATCTTTCTCCATACACGGAGGAAAGGCCATGTGAGGACACAGCAATAAGGTGGCCATCTGCAACCCAAAGAGAGAACCCTTACCGGAAACCAGCTCCGCTGGCACCTTGATCTTAGACTTCCCATCTCCAGAACTTTAAGAAAATATATTTCTGATGGTTAAGCTGTAGAATTCTATTATGGCAGGGGCGCCTGGGTGGCTCAGTCATTAAGCATCTGCCTTCAGCTCAGGTCATGATCCCAGGGTCCTGGGATCGAGCCCCACATTGGGCTCCCTGCTCGGCTGGAAGCCTGTTCTCCCTCTTCCACTCCCCCTGCTTGTGTTCTCTCTCTCGCTGTGTCTCTCTCTAGCAAATAAATAAATAAAATCTTAAAAAAAAAAAAAAGAATTCTATTATGGCAGCCTACACAGACTAACACAATATCTAATTTGTTTTCATATTATATTCTTTTTCTTAAATACGGTCTCTCTAAATGTTCTAGTTTTACACTTCAAATAACCCAGATCCACCTTTGCTTTACCTTTTTTCTGGACTATACAAGGAATTTAAAACACTTTAACTCCATTATCTTCTACCAGACTTACATGTTATCACTGTCTTATACTTTCCTTCTATTTTTTTCTTAACTACATAGTATTATTTTTATTTTACAGTCAGTCTTCATTTAGATTTACTCACATATTTACTATTTTCTTTCCTCTTTATTCCTTCTTGCATCTCAGAACACCTCTGTCCTGCATTAAGTATATTCTTTGGAATTTCCTTTAGTAGTGATATGCTAAGGCATGGATTTCTTTTACTTAGTTGCTTGTCAGATGAAGGGCTTCCTGAATCTGTGGGTAGGTGACTCTCATCATTTCTGAAATTTTTTCAGCCATTAACTTTTCAAAATTACCTCTGATCCATTCTTTCTCTCCTCTCCTTCACAGACTCTGCTCAGATGTATATTAAACCTTCTCATCCCACCTTCCATGTATCTTAATATCCCTTTCATATTTTCTCTTTGTCTCTATAAAGTATAATCTGAATAATTTCTTCTGATCTGGCACTGAATCACTGTCTATACAGTTATGTCTTATTTGCTAAGTTTTTAATTTCAATTCTTAAATTTTTTCATTCTCATAAATTCTACTCTTTTCTTTTTCAAATACACAACTCATTTTTTATAGTTTCCTATTCTATATTTTTCAGTTCATCATTTACCTCTTTCAACACAACAGGATGTATGTCTTATACTTTGCAACTGTTAATTTCCAATATCTAAGGGCTTAATAAGGTTTTTTCTATTTCTGCTGTTCTTACTCATGATGCCTTATTTCTTTTGGTGCTATAAATTACTGTAAGCCATTCATTTTCCTTGGAAAACTATCTGTGAAAATTACCTGAGGCCCAAGAGTAAGTGAATTCCTCCAGGGAGGATTTACACTTGTTTGTGCCAGATGGCTAGGGTCACTATCAGTCTGGGACCACTTTAAACTATATTCACAGCTTGGCTTTTATTAGTTTGTTTTTGGGTTTTTTGTTTTGTTTTTTGGACTAAAGATGAGAATTTTGATTGCAAATTGTTATATTGTTATGTTTCCCTGCTCTACTCAGCAGCAAGGCAATATTCCTTGCTATCTCCTGAAAGTAGATACTTTTGCCCTGAGGAGGGTACCTTTTGGGGTAACAGTTCTACAGATTAGAACTTTCTATCAGACGTCCCTTCCTTATGAGGACTGAGTTTTGTCTTCAGTCCACACACTGGAAGCTATCAAAACTGAATCTGCTACTTACAGGTTTGGTTAAAAAAAACAAAACAAACAAACCAAAAAAACCCTCCAGGTATAAATGCCTTTGGAATCTTATTTAACCCTGCTGTGTTCCCACTTTCAAGTATATTTTGGCCTCTCATATCAGACTGTTTTATGGTTTTATGAAGACTTTTGAAAATATCCAATTGTTTTACATATTTTCAGAGAGAGGATTAATTCAAATAATTTAGCCTTTCAGTGGTAAAGTTTATTTAAATAATCTGTTTTCCATCTGCTTTCCATCTTCTCAACATTTGTTGATATTCTAATCTGCTATTCTACTCTACATTCTCTTTGTCCTTGTGGGTTTATATGGTTTTTACTCCTTTACTCTCCTTTTTAGTATAATTTCAGGAAAGTGCAAAGATAAAAGAATATGTTCAGTCTTCTGAAGTAGTTCTATATATAACCTGAATTTTTTTACATTTTATTCTTCCTGATTGTCAAAACAATATATGAGTACCATAGAAAATTTTTAAATTCAGGAAAGTTTAAAGATGAAATAAAATCATTCATAATCTTACTACCCAGAAGCAGCCACAGTTGACATTTTGCATGTTTTCTTCCATTCCTATATAATAATTTCTCTGTATCCTTAAAAGTATGATAGAAAATTTGGCAGTGAAGAGCTTTGCATTGTGGGAACTCTTTCCTTTCTGTCTCCTGGCCGTTTTGGTAGCTGCTTTTGGTTGGGGCTGTCCCACATCTAAGGCAAAAAGATGGTGGCCGCAAAGAAGATGAAAAAGTTGCTGGAGTCAATCAACTCTAGGTTCCAACTCACTATGAAAAGTGGAAAGTATGTGCTGGGGTACAAGCCGCCTCTGAAAATGATCAGACATGGCAAAGCGAAACTGGTCATCCTCGCCAACTGCCCAGCCTTGAGGAAATCTAACATAGAATACTACACCATGTTGTCCAAAACTGGTGTCCATCACTACAGTGGCAATAATATTGAATTGGGCACAGCGTGTGGGAAATACTATAGAGTATGACACTAGCTATAACTGATCCAGGTGATTCTGATATCATTAGAAGCATGCCAGAACAGACTGGTGAACAGTAAATCACACAAAATTTTTCTTTAATAAAACTGACCAGAGCTTGTTTTAAGAAAAAAAAAAGTATGATAGAAAATTTCATAAATTTGTTGCCTAAATTTTATTTTAGAATTACTTTTCTATGTCATTAAAATTTATTTATAAATACTATTTCTAGTGGCTACATCATTTTTTATACTAACAGTCTATAATTAGATTTCTCATTTTTTGCTATTTTTAACTAACATCTCAACTTCTTACTTCAAGAAGAAACTAAAGGATGAGGATAGAACCCTAACATAAAGATAGCTGTTACTGGATCCCACTGCTGGTATGGATGCTGTGTACTACTTGGAATCATCAGAAAATCTACCATAATATAGGCTATAAGCTCTAAATGTTGAACTTCTAGCTTCAAGAACTATATGATATAGAACTTTTAAGCACAAACCCACAAATTCTTTGAATCACAAGGAATACAAAGTCTCATAAGTACATTCTCTTTGATGTATTACTAACAATCAAAGTAAAGGTAAAAATATTAGAAGGGACTACAGTCTAGAGGTTTATGCGAAATTGGAAACAAGAAGACTGTTTGAGGGAATGAACTGATCTCACAGGTGACTCCACCATAGAAGGAACTCCAGGGAAAATGATAATCTGTTCCTCTGAGATGAATCCAAGTATACACAGAACCAGAGTCATTAATGAAAACTGGGGCTATTATTTAGCAAATGGATTTTTTTAACATCTCAAAATAAACACCTAAAAAGATTTTTTTAATGAAAACACCAATTGTCCTTTAAAAATGAACGTTTTACCCTAATGAGGAAATCTGCTAGAGAGGAGGAATATATTGCCCAACTTACAAAATTTTCACAATTTTGTGGCACTTGCACTTTCACCCAATGACTCCAATTCTGGGAATTTACTCTATGGATATACTTCACACATGAAAAATGATTCCTGCATAAGATTACTCAGTGCAGCATTTTTTTTACAAGAGTAAAATATTAGAAATAACCTAAATTAACATAAACATAGGGCTTGTTAAATAAATCATGGTACATCCATAACTTGTAATACTATGCAGATAAGGGGCGCCTGGGTGGCTCAGTTGGTTAAGCGACTGCCTTCGGCTCAGGTCACGATCCTGGAGTCCCGGGATCGAGTCCCGCATCGGGCTCCCTGCTCAGCAGGGAGTCTGCTTCTCCCTCTGACCCTCCCCCGTCTCATGTTCTCTCTCTCTATCTCATTCTCTCTCTCAAATAAATAAATAAAATCTTTAAAAAAATAAAAATAAAAAAAAATACTATGCAGATAATAAAAATGAATGAGAGAGTTCTTTCTGTACTGATATGGATAGATCTCCAAGACATACTGTTAAGTGTAAAAAGCAAAGACAATTTTTATGTTACTATTTCTGTAAAAGAAAAA
>NW_028067349.1:0-386 GCF_054177405.1 Leptonychotes weddellii
GATGACATCGCTGACGGTGCCGTGAAGCCCCCGCCCAACAAGTACCCCATTTTCTTCTTTGGTACACACGAAACGTAAGTGTCTGCAGGTGGGGCTTGATTTTCCCACCTGGTGCCTCCTGGGGCCTCCTGGGTGGCCTGACTCACCTGGGACTGGCCCCATGGTTCCTTTCTCCAGAGCCTTCCTGGGACCCAAGGACCTGTTTCCTTACGACAAATGTAAAGATAAGTACGGGAAACCCAACAAGAGGAAAGGCTTCAATGAGGGATTGTGGGAGATCCAGAACAATCCCCACGCCAGCTACAGTGCTCCTCTGGTGAGTACCTGGGGATGGAGAATGACTGGTGTGGTGTCTGTGGAGCCCAAGTCATGCCTGGTGCGTGCAC
>NW_028067350.1:0-386 GCF_054177405.1 Leptonychotes weddellii
CATCAGATCTTCAGAACAGCTCTGCTAGATTGGCATTATTACCTGCTTTTCAGATGAGGAAATTGAGGCCAGGAAAAGTTGAAAACTCAGCCAAAGTCCAAAAGTCCAAAATCCAAAATGCCAGAGTCCAGCTCCAGCCGGGGTGGGTCTCTCGTAGGAAAGGACGGCGTCGGCGAATGAGGAGACACAGACACAGGATGAGGTTGCAAGCATCTCCTCCTGACAGCCTCGGAGGAACTTTATTTATATGTTAGGATATTTTTGTTTTTCCAAATCTGAGATCACTTTCTGGATTACAGCCATAGCCTTCTTTCATTTTTCCTTTGTAATGATTAACATGACCTTTATTGATTTCTGCTTATTGGCTTTCGCTAAAACTAAAAAAC
>NW_028067351.1:0-386 GCF_054177405.1 Leptonychotes weddellii
GGGCGCCTGGGTGGCTCAGTTGGTTGAGCGACTGCCTTCGGCTCAGGTCATGATCCTGGAGTCCCGGGATCGAGTCCCACATCGGGCTCCCTGCTCGGCAGGGAGTCTGCTTCTCCCTCTGACCCTCCTCCCTCTCATGCTCTCTGTATCTCATTCTCTCTGTCTCAAATAAATAAATAAAATCTTTAAAAAAAAAAAAGAATTATTTGCTGAGGGCGCCTGGGTGGCTCAGTTGGTTAAGCGACTGCCTTCGGCTCAGGTCATGATCCTGGAGTCCCAGGATTGAGTCCCGCATCGGGCTCCCTGCTCAGCAGGGAGTCTGCTTCTCCCTCTGACCCTCCCCCCTCTCGTGCTCTCTCTCCCATTCTCTCTCTCAAATGAATAAA
>NW_028067352.1:0-386 GCF_054177405.1 Leptonychotes weddellii
AAAACCACAGGAGACTCTTAACTATAGGAAACAAACTAGGGTTGCTGGAGGGGAGGTTGGTGGGGGATGAGGTAAATGCTGATGGGCATTAAGGAGGGCACTTGATGTAATGAGCCCTGGGTGTTATATGCAAGTGATGAATCACTAAACTCTACCTCTGAAACTAAAAAAAAAAAAAAGAAAAGAAAAAAGAAATTTATTCTTAAATATGTTGTCACATCTATTCTATAACATATGTTTGGAATAGGTCAGTCCTTATTAATAAATTTACCAATATATATGGAATCTGGCCATAGTTTCTGTATCAAACTTTAATTCCAAATTTCATGTGACCATAAACAGGTTAGTATTTAAATTCCAAAGAAGACTTAATTAAGAATTTTTGT
>NW_028067353.1:0-386 GCF_054177405.1 Leptonychotes weddellii
GAAGGAAGGAAGGAAGGAAGGTAGGAAGGAAGGAAGGAAGGTAGGAAGGAAGGAGGGAAGGTAGGAAGGAAGGAGGGAAGGAAGGAAGGTAGGAGGGAAGGAAGGAAGGAAGGTAGGAAGGAAGGAAGGAAAGGAAGCTGGGCCAAGATGGTATGCAATAGTATGGGCATTCAGATCACCAAAATACTAAAATACTTCCATACATATTGGGCAAAAAAGCTCTTTCCCTGAGCTCCTCAAGTGCGTCCTGTTGTCCCGGAGGCTTTGCATTCTCCTCCCACAAAGCCATCAGTCCTCCCACAGTTGGCAACTGAAGAGTGGTCATATGGCAAAGCACTCCGTGCTGACTGGCTGGCTAAGTGGTTGATGCTCGTGTCCCACTCAAC
>NW_028067354.1:0-386 GCF_054177405.1 Leptonychotes weddellii
CCAACTAGTTAGCATAGTGTTAAGTACATGGCACTCATTAAATGCAATTGTTAATAAAAGTTAGGTGGATTAAGGCTAAAAAGATTGTAGGAAAGTTTCATAATGTTCCCACATATCTTATCAGAAAGTTTTTCTGAAATCTCTCTGGCAGGTCTATTTGCTGTGTGTCCTTGGGCAAGTCAGTTAACCTCTAGGCCTCCGTTGCTTCAGTGATAAAATAATTAGATGAGTTCTCCATTTTGGTGTTCTGTGAATCTAGCATTATAGCATTTCTTTTGCCTTCCTCACCCGTCATTTCTCTTTCTCCACTTAATTGAAGACTAACTTTGAAAACATTGTTCAAAATTTGGTCTCCAAAAGAAAAATGAGATATACAGGAGCAAAAA
>NW_028067355.1:0-386 GCF_054177405.1 Leptonychotes weddellii
TGAAAACAAGGCAGAAATTAAGCTAATGGTTATTTCATCTACATATCAAATGGCTACAGAAGTGTTCTGGTGCCACCAGTCTTTGCATACATCTCAGCAGAAGCTGTCACCAGGACTCTGACATATTCTGGAAAAGATGCATAACTGGTAATGATACTCAAACCATGAAAGAAGAAAGAAAGAGAGAAAGAAAGAAAGAAAGAAAGAAAGAAAGAAAGAAAGAAAGAAAGAAAGAAAGAAAGAAAGAAAGAAAGAAAGAAAGAAAAAGAGAGGAAGGAAGGAAGGAAGGAAGGAAGGAAGAAAGAAAAAGAGAGGAAGGAAGGAAGGAAGGAAGGAAGAGAGAGAGAGAGAGAAAGAAAGAAAGAAAGAAAGAAAGAAAGAAAGAA
>NW_028067356.1:0-386 GCF_054177405.1 Leptonychotes weddellii
CCAAATAAAGGTTAGACACTTAAACTGTAAAAGTTTCATTATTCGGGTGCCTGGGTGGCTCAGTTGGTTAAGTGACTGCCTTCGGCTCAGGTCATGATCCTGGAGTCCCAGGATCGAGTCCCGCATCGGGCTCCTTGCTCAGCGAGGAGTCTGCTTCTCCCTCTGACCCTCCCCCTCTCATGCTCTCTCTCAAATAAATTTAAAAAAAAAAAGTTTCATTATTCATGTTCTGGAGACTCTGAGCAAGTGAAGTGAATCCAAAGTATGAAATAATAAGTTCTAGAGCTTTGTCATCGATTGTATTAAATGTGCTATTTGTCACCAGCCATTGACATGCACTTAGCATCCCCAAACTGATCATTACTATACTCACCTTTGTAAAAATA
>NW_028067357.1:0-386 GCF_054177405.1 Leptonychotes weddellii
GATGCATGCTAAACTCACTATGGGGAGGTTAAAAAACACCCAAAACATGGGGAAAAAAGGATGACCCTAAAAGCTTCCAGAAGAAAAAAGCTCATCACATACTAAGGACCAGATATCTTAACTGGCACTGGACTTAAAAAATAATACTGAAGGGGCACCCAGATGGCTCAGTAAGTTAAGTGTCTGTCTTCGACTCAGGTCACGATCCCGGGGTCCTGCGATGGAGCCCCGTGTTGGGCTCCCTGCTCAGTGGGGAGTCTGCTTCCCCTTTCCTTCTGTCTGCCACTCCCCCTGCTTGCGCTCTTTCTCTGTCAAATAAATAAATAAAATCTTTAAAAAAAAGTGCTGAAAATAGCCACCTTCACAAATTTCAAAATTAATTCTAA
>NW_028067358.1:0-386 GCF_054177405.1 Leptonychotes weddellii
AGAAGAACTATGCCTTTTCATATAAGGGAGCTCATTTAGGCTCATTGAACGAAAGGTTCTCACCCTTGGTGGCAGGAGTCGTCCCAGGAGCCTCAGCAAAATGAAATCAACAAAAAAGAAATCAACAAAAACCCGCTGAGGATCCATCAGCCTGGAGATGGAAACCTTTGTTATAGAGGTAGGATATACTCTAATCACATTTTGTAATGAGCAACAGAGATCAAAATAATCAACGCTACAGAATTGCAAGTGGGATTTCCATGAGTAACAACAGCAAAAAGATTTGCTTTCTAGGGGCAATCAAACTTAGAATGTAACATGGAGCCTCACAGGTAATCCACAGCTGAAAAACCTATTTTTAAGGCCTGCCTTCAATGGGTTGAAAC
>NW_028067359.1:0-8018 GCF_054177405.1 Leptonychotes weddellii
AAAAGAGAGTGTCTAGTTTGTCATCATTAAGTATGGTGTCAGCTATAGGGGTTTTTGTAGATATTATTTATTAAGTTGATGAGTTAACTCTAGTTTGCTAAGAGTTTTTATCATGGATTGATGGTATATTTTCTTTATTTTTTTTATTTTCTTATTTCTTCTTTAAATGTTTGGCAGAATTTACCAGTGAACCATGGCCTGGAGTTTTCTTTCTTGAAAGATTATTAATTATTGGTTCAATGTATTTAATAGATGTAGACTTATTCAGAATGTCAGAATGTTTTTCTTTTGTGAAAGTTTGTGAATTTGTTAGATTGTACGCTTTCAAGGAATTGGTTTATTTCATCTATGTTATCAAATTTGTGGTCATAGAATTGTTCATAATATCCTTTTTAACATCTATAGGATCAGTTGTGATGGACCCTCTTTCATTTCTGATATTAGTTATTTTTACTTTCTCTCTTTTTTTCTTTGTTAGCCAGGCTACTTGTTTATTAATGTTATTGATCTTTTAAAAGGATCAGCTTTTGGTTTTATTGATTCTCTATACATTTCCTATCTTAAATTTCTTTGGTTTCTACTCTAATTTTTATGATCTTTTCTTTTGCCTACTTTGGATTCAATTTGCTTTTCTTTTTCTAGTTTTCTAAGGAGGAAGCTTAAACTATTGATTATATGTTTTTCTTTTCTAACATATACATTAAATGCTATGAACTTCCTCTAAGCACTTCCTTTAGTTGCATCCTACACATTTTAACTAGTTGCATTTTCAAAATATTTTTAAATTTTCTTGAGGTTTATTCTTTGACTTATGTACTATTTAGGAGTTTGTTGTTTAATCTCAAAGTATTTGGGGGATATTCCATTTCTCTTTCTGTTATTTATTTTTAGTTAATTTTGTTATGTTCTGAGAGAATACTTTGTATGATTTTTATTCTGTTATTTATGTTATGGTGTGTTTTATAGCCCAGAATGTGGTCTATCTTGTATTGATGGGTTGACTCATGTACACCTAAAATCCTTATGTTAAAATCCTTACTCTGATACTTAAGAATATTACCTTATTTAGAAATAGGGTTGTTGCAGATGTAATTAGTTGAGATGAAGTCATTAGGGTGGGACCTGATACAATATGGCTGGTGTCCTATAAAATGAGGACATTTGGAAATAGACATGGACACAGAGAGGTTGTTAATGTGAAGATAAAGGCAAAGGTCAGGATGATACTTCCAAATCAAGAAATGTCAAAGATTGCCAGTAAATCACCAGAAGCTAGGAAAGTGGGATGTACAGATTCTTCCTCACAGCCATCAGAAGGAAGAAACTCTGCTGACACCTTTTTTTTTTCTATTTTTATTTATTTAAGTAATCTCTATACCTCACATGGAGTTCAAACTCATGACCCCAAGATCAAGAGTTGCATGCTCTTCCGATTGAGCCAGCCAGGTGCTCCACCAGCTGACACCTCAATCTTGGGTTTCTTACCTCTAGATCTTTGACAAAATATATTTATGTTGTTTACATTAGCCAGTTTATGGTATTTTTTACAGTATTCCAGGCAAACCAATGCACCTGTTGAATGTTCCAAGTGGCACTGAGAAGAATGTGTATGAAATGTTTTATGAATATAAATAGATCCAGTTGATTGATGATGTTTAGTTTAGTTTAACTTACTGATCTGTCAGCTACTGAATCAAGCAAATACAGACAGAGGGGTGCTGAGGACTCCAACTATGAGTGAATTTTTCTATTTTTCCTTGCAGTTCTAACAGTTTTTACCTCATGTGTTTTGATACTCTGTTGTTAGGCACATACACCATAAGAATTGTTCAGTCTTCTTGGAAAACTGACCCTTTTTATTATGTATTGTCTAATATTATAATCCGAAGTGATGTAAAAATAAGGCTTTGTTTAAATTCTTGTTTGTTTCTTTTCAGCCACTTTCCCCAACATAATTTGTTAAATAAAATAGGGTTAACATTCTTATTTCTTTCCTTACTCTCATCTCTTTCATTGATTTATTTATTGATTTATCCATAACCATTATACAAAACATTTTAAAAACAGGTATTAAGGGGCTCCTGGGTGGCTCAGTCAGTTAAGTCTGCCTTCAGGTCAGGTCATGATCCCAGCGTCCTGGGATCCAGCCCCGCATCGGACTCCCTGCTCAGCGGGAAGCCTGTTTCTCCCTCTCCCTCTGCCCCTACTCCCCCTGCTTGTGCTCGCTCTCTGTCAAATAAATAAATAAAATCTTTAAAAAAAACAGGTATTAATTTCTGGTAATTCTCTTCATCACATAGCATGGCTCATTTCTTTTCCTTCTAGATTTTGGCACTTTTTAAATCACAGTATCTATGAAGAGGTGCTTAGATTCAGTAGTAATCATGGAAACAAATTAAAATAACTAAATGATACTTTTTTTCCAATTTGATTAATATTATAATGAATTATAATGTCCAAGCTTCACAAACAATTGTAAAGAAAAGAATACTCCCAACACAGTAAGTGGGTGTCTAAATTTTGCAACATTTTTAGTGAACAATTTGGCAGTAATCATCAAATTAAAAATGTGTTTACATGTAAATCCATGGTAGGTCTGTTAAAAAAAACTCTGAAAAATATTCACAAAATATATTTGAAGGGAAAGTTCAAGTTCAGTAACATAATAATAATATCCCATGATGTAAGTATCTACCTATTTGTAGGTAGGTACATATAAAAAATGGTCTGGGAGGATGCACACCGCGTGGTTAATAATGATTACCTGCTATTAAGTGAGAGTGGGGAAGGCAGGGAGAGAAGTTCTCTGAAATTATAAAGAAAAAGTATATGCTCCACAAAGAAAATGTAATAGCTCCACAAAGATGTTCACAGGACAGTCCTTGGAACTTGTGAGTATCTTACCTTACATGGCAAAAGGAACTTGGTAGCTGTGATTACAGCGAAGATCATGAGATGAAGAGATTATTTTGGGTTACTCATTTGTGTCCACTGTAATGGCAAAGGTCCTCTCAATGTGGAGGAAGGAGATGGAGGGTCAGAGTGAGAGAAGATGTGAAGACAGCAGAGGTCAGAGTGATAAGATGTGAAAAAGACTCAACTGGCCACTTCTTCTTTGAAAGTGGGAGGGGCTGTGAGCCAAGAAATACAGGAAGCCTCTAAAAGTTTCAGAAAACCAGGAATGGGTTCTTCCCTGGGATTTCCGGGAGAAACACGACACTGCAGACACCTTGATTTTAGCCCAGTAATACCCATTCTGGATTTCTGACTCCCAGAAGTGTAAGATAATATATTTGAAGCAGTAAGAAATGATTAGTCTTTTAAAAATATCTTTTACGGATTGAATTATAAACTTGAATTCTAGTCGAGGGAAAATGTGTGAGAACCTTAATTGTATAACCTTGTTTGAGTAATTGTATAATGGATCACATTCAGATAGTAATAAAACAAATTTAATGATACCTGAAGTACAGATACAGAATTCAAATCTGATGTGTTTGTTTTCAGTAAACATTAAGAATTATATAAATTTATACATATGTACATACATATATATACACATAGAAAATGCTTAAAATGAACAGAAGAAACATGGAAATTATTTCTTTTTTTATCTGTTAAACTAATTTTAGAAGCCACAGTAAGACATATTTTAAAAGAACAAAACTTTGAAAGTTGTACTTGTGGTTATTTCAATCTACTATTAACTTTTGAGTTAGCTTGGATTTTTTTTTTCTTTTTATTCCCCCTCATCTTTAAAATTAGAACACTTTCTGATTATTAAGAATCAACTCACAGATAAAAGAAAAATGCTCCAATTATCTTTTGGGAATGAGTTTTCATACTACATACATATCAATTCTTCTCAAGAAGAGACATACCTATTTTAAGACTTCTTTTAAAATTACAATTTAAGCCGCTCTTATTTGTATCAAAATTGTTTAGTCTGCCTGAATTGCCCCAAGAAAAAATATGCTAAAGAGACTTATAAAAGGAAAACTTCTTGTTATTCAACTCATATGTTCCTCCCGAGAATTTTTTTAAACACATCTATTTTAAGAACCTGTGGGAAAATTTACATTTTATTCAGAGTTGTTGTAAACAACAAATATAAAAAAGATTCAAATAAAGTTGCTGAAGCAGGAGTGTGTTGAATTACTCCAGTAATTCTTTAGTGTCTATTTATATATATTTCTAATATTTCCTCTGAAACATTTATGAAGAAAAGAAATAGAACGCTAGAAGCAAGGATCTAGTGGTCGACTCAAACATGTTCCAACAGATAAATTATTGTAACACAAATAAGAATAGACATATATCTAAACTTTATAGACCTGCAGCTGCACTCATAATAAATGGTTAAATAAGCCATTAATTAGTAAATCACCCTTTCCATAAATATGTATTTAGCAACTAGGTCTCAGCCCATAGTAGATATTAATACATATTGTTAATTAAAGGAATGAAGGTACATAGTTGCTATAAAAATGGAACCTAAGCATTACCTAAGTACATTATATATGAGTATATATAATATATATACTGATATATATATATATACACACACATATACTCATATGTATAATGTACACATATACTCATGTTTATGTATATATACTCATATATATAACACATGTAATATATATTATATATGACACTGCTTATGTATGTAGTACACATATGTGTACATATGTGTACATATACACATACATGCATGCATATATACACTTGTGTGCATATAAATATAATAATCTCAAGCATGTGTGTATATATATAATCATATGTATATATAATCATGTTATTTACATTCTGATATCTTTGGTAGAAACACTGAATACTGCTTACTACTTTCATATAAGAACATGGGCATTCATTTCTTTCCCAATCTTATAAAGTTGATAGAATTTAGTTTTCTATCTTGGCAAAGTTGGATGTCAGGCATCCATGTGGTGTAGTGACATGTGAAGATTGAGGTAACTTGGGTCCCTGTATACCTGGATACAAAAAGAGGGAAATTAACCCACATTGATAGATTTGGGGCCACAGGTAGGGGTTTTATCACACCACCTATTTATTGACTAATATACTCAATAATATTGTTTCACAAATGATCCATGACTTATTCCATTTATTAATAAAAATCAAATTGCGTATGAGCATATGCCTATGTTTGGACATAAAACATCATAAATTTAATAATAGTGCTTTACATAGATACAGCTTAACATAAATTTTCTTTTCAAAAAAGAAAGAAAAAATAATAATATTATTATCAAATAATACTGGCACTGAATATCTGTGCAATCTGAACTGGACTAAGATCAGGATTTCATTTGATTTAGGCTATATGTATATTAAGAAGATATGATACGTCTGGACAAATCTTGTACTTTATTATGTGTATGCCTATACCACGTAGTTATCAACCTACCGAGATAAAGGACATCATTCTGTAATGTCTTTTTTCATCTGTAATGAATTTTGAACATGTAATCAACCTATTAGGAAGCACCTCTTGGAGATCAAGGATATCATGTGAGGGACATGAGTTTTGTTTTTAAGTGGTGAGTGCTTGAAGCCTTGTAAGTAATGTATATTATTTATAATCAAATCCAAATTATATTGGATTTTACTTTCCCTTGCAGGAGGTACTGAACCAACAAATATTATTTAAAATGTAGTCCCTTAGAGTTAAAAATAAATGTAAAGATTCTTTATATCAAAGCACCAAATAAGAATAAATTATAGATCTAAGAACTAATTTTCTAATCATAACTACAGAGAGCTATCCTCATCATTCATTGTTAAATATTAGATCAACCAAAGTTTCCCTCAAAGTTATCTTCTGTGCCTTCCTTCCTGTATTCAGCTTGAGACATCTGTTTTTTCATATTCAAAACCTTATAAAAAGATTATATGGAGAAAGAAACTAAAATATTCTACTTTGGAGGTCCTAGGTAATATTTCAAATTCCTAACAGAGACATAGTTTGAAAGCCTCATCTTTTGCTTGTAAGAGTCAAGCATTTTGAGAAAATAAAATGATTTTAAGATTAAAAAGGCTAAAGTCTAGAAGGAAACCAGTCCAAATTTATGCAAGAAGAACTAGATGGGAAAAATACGAGGAAGAGGGGGATAATCTCACCTAGCAGTGCCCACTGTGGTTGTTACAGCTGTCCTTGAGGAAGAGGTTTTCCCTCAGGAGGTCTGAGTGGGACTCACTTCACAGGATAAAGGTGTGCAGGGTTGGCATCTTTGCTTACCAAAGCAAGCTCCAAGTTTTTATTGTCCCAATGAGACTACATGACAGTCTCCCAAAATTGACAGTCCACATATCTTGTGAGGTGAAGCTATAATAGCACTCCTTCTCATTATTAGATATGGAAGGCTTTGTCTCAACATTCTCCCGTTCTTCCATGTTTATTTAAAGAACAGATACACTTTGCTCTGCTGTTCTTAATTACATTAAATAGATAAACCCTCCTCTGCAATGGCCCAGAACTCTAACACCTCAAACTTTACTATGCAAATGCCTTCACCTGGGGATCTTGTTAAAATACAAATTCTGATTCAATAAGCCTGTAGTGCAGTCTGAGATTCCGTCTTTCCAACAAGCTGCCAGGTGACAACATTGCATCAGTCCGAAGCCCATACTTTGAGGTGGAAGGTCGTACAAATCTCAATCCTAAATGCATATCAAACTCGCATAAATTAAAAACAACACAGCCCAGGCTTCAACAGCCCATTGCCAAAGAGATTTTGTTTTAACGGGTCTGAGGTAAGAACAAGACATCAATATTTTTTAAGACCTCACTGGTGATTTCTAATACACAGATTGAGTAAGAACACTAAAGTAAGGAGTTAAAGAAGGAAAAACATCCAATACCTGCTTTTGGGTGAGACTGAAAAGAAACCAGTGGAAATAAAACTCTTCTGCCAAATCAATAGTTGTCAATGTAAAATCTAACCTTGTTTTGTAAGATACACACCACAGATTCTCTAAACTCTGATTCACAGAAAATGAATCAGATTTGCTATTTTTATTCTTATAACATACTTATTAACTTTACTTATTCATAAACTATCCATAATCAGTTTTTGACCTTAAAAAATATTAGTAAACAAAGTCTCTTCAAAAATAAATTGTCCTGGGATGACACATAGGTTTTTCTAAATCTCTCATATTCATAAAACCAACTAAGAAATGATCGAATTACCAATAAAGCTTTATTAAATAGTAAATGTGTCTGTGCATGTGTGTTGCTTCACATTGACATGTAAGTGATAACGTAGTTCTAAAGCAAGACTTTATAATGGAAATTTCAATTATGATTTTCATCCTAATGCTACGATCCAGTGAGAAAACATTTGACATAAAGCAATATTTTTAAGAGCATGAACTATAAATAACAATCGGAGGATTCTTACCTTTGCTTCTATCAAAGGTGATTAAATAAAGCATTAAATCCTTTCATTAAGAATCATTTTAGAATTGATTGTTTTAAAACTTACATATTGTAGGGGAAGAGCAAGATGGCAGAGGAATAGGAGACTTGGATTTCGTCTGATCCCAGGAATTCAGCTAGGTAGAGATCAAACCATTCTAAACACCTACGAACTCAATAGGAGATCGAAGAAAAGAATAGCAGCAACTCTCTGAACAGAAAAGCAACCACTTTCTGGAAGGTAGGACATCTGGAGAAGTGAATCTGAGGTGATATTCGGGAAGATAGATGGTGGGAGAGGGAGCCTCGTCAGCCACCACAAGCAAGTGATAGAGCCCTGGAGCGCAAAATCAAAACTTTTAGAAGTCTGCTCCGTTGAGCGACATCGCTCCAGTGGCTAAGCGGGGGGTGGAACCCTCGTGGGACAGTGTGGTCTCAAGACCCTCGGGGTCACAGAAAGACGAGGGGTGCCTGAGTGCGGCAGAGCTCCCAGGTATCAGAGCGGGGAAGCCAGCTGCAGAGATGGAGCCGAGGAGCGGGCTCTCAGCTCGGGGTTGCCATAAACCGTGATCCG
>NW_028067360.1:0-386 GCF_054177405.1 Leptonychotes weddellii
AGACAAGTAAATTTGGCTGCTTATTGGCAAGGTTGCTGTATTATCATCTGAGGCTGTGGCATAATCACGGTTTTATTAAAATGAGAAAATTGCTCCATTTAGGTTCTAACTGCCATCTTCGGATGGTAACATAAAAGTCTATGCCAAACAAGTGACCAGAAGGGTAATTCTGATTGAAACTATTATCTTTTTTTTTTTTTAAAGATTTTATTTATTTATTTGAGAGAGAGAGAGAATGAGAGAGAGCACATGAGAGGGGGGAGGGTCAGAGGGAGAAGCAGACCCCCTGCCGAGCAGGGAGCCCGATGCGGGACTCGATCCAGGGACTCCAGGATCATGACCTGAGCCGAAGGCAGTCGCTTAACCAACTGAGCCACCCAGGCGCC
>NW_028067361.1:0-386 GCF_054177405.1 Leptonychotes weddellii
GATGACATCGCTGACGGTGCCGTGAAGCCCCCGCCCAACAAGTACCCCATTTTCTTCTTTGGTACACACGAAACGTAAGTGTCTGCAGGTGGGGCTTGATTTTCCCACCTGGTGCCTCCTGGGGCCTCCTGGGTGGCCTGACTCACCTGGGACTGGCCCCATGGTTCCTTTCTCCAGAGCCTTCCTGGGACCCAAGGACTTGTTTCCTTACGACAAATGTAAAGATAAGTACGGGAAACCCAACAAGAGGAAAGGCTTCAATGAGGGATTGTGGGAGATCCAGAACAATCCCCACGCCAGCTACAGTGCTCCTCTGGTGAGTACCTGGGGATGGAGAATGACTGGTGTGGTGTCTGTGGAGCCCAAGTCATGCCTGGTGCGTGCAC
>NW_028067362.1:0-386 GCF_054177405.1 Leptonychotes weddellii
ATTTTTCCTTCTTTTTATCTTCAGCTTAACAAACCACTCACCCTCAGAAGAATTGTCCTGAAGAAGCCAAAGTGATATTTCTTTAAAAGAAAATGTATGGATTGCCTACAACCGACTATTTATTTTATCTTTTCCTGCTTTCCTCCCATTGTTCTTTTTTTTAAATTAAGTTTTTAATTTTATTTATTTTTATTTATTTATTTTTTAAAGATTTTATTTATTTATTTGAGAGAGAGAGAATGAGAGACAGAGAGCATGAGAGGGAGGAGGGTCAGAGGGAGAAGCAGACTCCCTGCCGAGCAGGGAGCCCGATGCGGGACTCGATCCCGGGACTCCAGGATCATGACCTGAGCCGAAGGCAGTCGCTTAACCAACTGAGCCACCCA
>NW_028067363.1:0-386 GCF_054177405.1 Leptonychotes weddellii
ACTTCTAGTAGTTTTATAAAAGCAACTCAGGCTTTCAAATAAGAATTACTTCTAGAGAGAAATAAAGGTTTAATTTAACCACAGATTAACCAATATGGAATGGAATTAATCAGCATAATGGAAGGAAGAGATTAGTATTATTTTAAGGTACTTATTTGGAGAGTCTTAGTTAAAAAAGTCAATTGCTAAACTGTATTTTTACCTAATTATATTTTTCCCTTTTTTAAATTTTCTGCAGCTTGCCAATGTTTACAGTTCTGAGAAGGTTCTCCATCCTGTTTACAATGTTTGCTGAAGGAGTTTTACTCAAGTGAGCTAAATTTCTAATATATCTAGTCTTTAACAGACTTCGGCCCTCTTTAAGAGGGGCCCAGCATATATGAGAT
>NW_028067364.1:0-386 GCF_054177405.1 Leptonychotes weddellii
GCAGCACACAAGAGCTCTGCAGGTGGAAGCGAGAAAACAGTGGGAACCAACCTGTCTGGAGTGGGTACTTCCCCACTGCTCCCCCTTGACACTCCCCAGACTCACTTACCCAGGTTAAGGAGTACTTCCCTTGAAAGCAGACTCATCCTGCCTTTCACGGAGAGAGAAATAATTAATTGTGAGGCTTTGGTGTCTGGGCTCTCTACCCTGGGGCGTAGCCCGCTTTCCAGCACCCAGTCAGGGATGGACTTTGGCATTTCCCAGCACATGAAGGAGGCAATACTTCTAGGAGAGTAGGAGCTCACAGGCTAAAATAACCAGATACCTATTTAGAAAGAAAAATAACAAGTGATTACCAATTTCCTTAGAAGCATATGTTAGAACAA
>NW_028067365.1:0-386 GCF_054177405.1 Leptonychotes weddellii
AAAGTTACCTCGCCATTTATATTACTTTCATAAAATTCTGCAACAATGACAATCTCTAATTTCTATTTTGAAATGATTTTAGGACAGCATCACAAGAAATTTAGAAAACATTAACAAAGATGGTAGACTTAATGAAGAAGACAGATCAGATTTCCCCAGAATTTCACACTTTTGTTTTTCAAGAGATGGTGTAATGAAGATGGAGGGGCAAGCCATAGACTTGGAAAATATTTGCAAAACATGTAACCGATAAAGGACTTGCATCCACAATACATATACACACACTTGCAACTCAATAACAAGAAAATAAACAATTTGATTTTTTAAATAGGCAAAATAACTTTGAATAGACACTTTATCAAAAACGATATGATTGTCAAAGACCA
>NW_028067366.1:0-386 GCF_054177405.1 Leptonychotes weddellii
ATTTCCCCTGCTCAACCAACTGAAGAAGGAGAATCCTGGAACTTAAAAAATTCTTATATATGGCTGAGTTCAGCCACCCATAGTAAGTCTGCACTCAGAAAGAAATGAAGGTGAGAAGTCAGATGAAAGTGTGTTTGTGTGGCAAGAGAGTGGTTTGTAGGGGGGAAGGTGGTGATATTGAAGCGGGTAGATTGTTTGTGAATTCTATTTTACAGATGGTATAAAAATTAGAAATTATCCCTACTCTTAACATCTTACCACTATCAATCCACTCTTCTTCTTTTTTTTTTTTTTTAAAGATTTTATTTATTTATTTGACAGAGAGAGACACAGTGAGAGAGGGAACACAAGCAGGGGGAGTGGGAGAGGGAGAAGCAGGCTTCCCG
>NW_028067367.1:0-386 GCF_054177405.1 Leptonychotes weddellii
GGGCACCTGGGTGGCTCAGTCGTTAAGCGTCTGCCTTCGGCTCAGGTCATGATCCCAGGGTCCTGGGATCGAGCCCCACATCGGGCTCCTTGCTCAGCGGGAAGCCTGCTTCTCCCTCTCCCACTCCCCCTGCTTGTGTTCCCTCTCTCGCTGTCTCTCTCTCTGTCAAAAAATAAATAAAATCTTTAAAAAAAAAAAAAGAATATAGTATTGCTGGGGGCGCCTGGGTGGCTCAGTCATTAAGCGTCTGCCTTCAGCTCAGGTCATGATCCCAGGGTCCTGGGATCGAGCCTCACATCGGGCTCCCTGCTCAGCGGGAAGCCTGCTTCTCCCTCTCCCACTCCCCCTACTTGTGTTCCCTCTCTTGCTGTGTCTCTCTCTGTCAA
>NW_028067368.1:0-386 GCF_054177405.1 Leptonychotes weddellii
CTTCCAACTTGGATACAACAATGATGTTAGTGAATTGGGTGCCACACTGTCCTGTGCCCTAGGACTTTCCATGCTCTAGGACTGTCCATGTCCATCAGGCCCTAAGACTATCAGGATCAAAAGGGATTACTGTGTTGTAGAATTGAGAAAGAGGCCTTGGCTATCAAAGAAAAATACAGTTCTATTCTTTTTTTTTTTTAAAGATTTTATTTATTTATTTATTTGAGAGAGAGAGAGAGAGAAACAGCATGAGAGGGGAGAGGGTCAGAGGGAGAAGCAGGCTCCCTGCCGAGCCGGGAGCCCGATGTGGGACTCGATCCCAGGACGCCGGGACCATGACCTGAGCCGAAGGCAGTTGCTTAACCAACTGAGCCACCCAGGCGCCC
>NW_028067369.1:0-386 GCF_054177405.1 Leptonychotes weddellii
CTCTCATTGAAATCCAACACATGAGGTGCATGTTAGAGCATTTGTCTTGTGTTGCTAACTTTGAATGATAGATTCCTATGACAACCAACACTGTCTCTTTTTTGCCCTTGCTTACTAAAAGATTTAGTGTTCTCGTTATAGTGACTTGGAATACCTGATATACACTTATTTTCTTTAAACGCTGGGTATTTGCTGTCCTGATATTTCTGAATCCTTTAAATTTCTTTAGAGGACCCTGAAAGTGGAAAATACTGTCATTGTATATAAAATGCAATTGATTCAAAAGGGAACATTTGAAACATAGATTTCACTAATGACACATATTAACTTTTTAAAAATAAAGTTTGATTTTAAAAAGTAAAAATGTTTTTCTTTCCTGTAAAAAA
>NW_028067370.1:0-8018 GCF_054177405.1 Leptonychotes weddellii
GAACATAAGGAATAGCATGGAGGACATTAGGAGAAGGAAGGGAAAAAGGAAGGGGGGGGGATATCAGAGGGGGAGATGAACCATGAGAGACTATGGACTCCAGGAAACAATCTGAGGGTTTCAGAGGGGAGAGGGGGAGCAGGTAGCCTGCTGATAGGTATTAAGGAGGGCACGTGTTGTAATGAGCACTAGGTGTTATACACAAATAATGAATCATGGAACATCAAAAACAAATGATGTACTGTATGGTGACTAACATAACATAATAAAATAAAATTAAAAAAAAAACCTATACATACTCATAAACATATTAAAAACTAGAGGCAATGGTCCAAAGGCTATCCATAAGAGATTTTTTAAAAAAAATGTTATATGTAATTGGTTTATTAAGGAGTCTCAGTTCAGAGGAGATAATAAGATAAAACTTTTTTTGCAATTAGTGCTGACAACTATGCTGTGTCAAATTCCTTTTTTTTCCATCTCTTAATGATATTATAGGCAAATTCCAGTATTTTCTGGTTATTTTTGGTATTGGAATTCAGCACAGTACTGTTTAAACACCTATCTTATATTTTACCTTACATCTTTCTCTCCCCCATCACTGACTACATTTACAGTTGGGGAGATCTGGAATAGGAAATAGAGAACATGGTCTGGTCTCCTGCTCCTCCATTTTCTGGGTCTAACTCTTGTGGAAGAGGGCTACAGATGGGGCCACGGATGGCCATATAACTAACCAGACACAACATGGTAGTAGGTTGATGTCACTGAGTTTGCTCTAATTAAAATGTTGATGGCCTTTGCTGATGACTCTTTTAGGAGCACACTGAATTTCACCCTAGCCTCTCAGTGGATAAGGATTCTTTTAGTGGTTCATGATGCACAGCGCTTCCCTAGGTGGGACACAACATCATTTGGCCCTGTACCAGCATCCTCTAATCTTCACAGAACCACTAAGATCCCTGCCTACCATGTGTAACTGGGGTGTGGAGCAGATGCCCCATACTTTCTTCTCTATATGACAATAGCTATTGTCCCTAATAACCAAGCTAGTACTGGCTTCTCCCTTTAGAAATCCCCACATTTGAGTATACTCTCACTGGTTTCTCAGGCATATTCCAGACTCTCCCAAGAAATCTCTTACCATTTTCTCTTATTCTTTAATGGAAGCTCCAGAGTGGGCTGTTTTTACAGATGTGGTATATGTCCATCTGAGGGATAAGACATATCTCCTCATTGCAGATACCCTCTATCTTTAATCTTTATTCAGGATATGCTTTTATCTCCCTCCTAACTTTCACTTGGCTGGGAAGATGGGGGAAGCAGATGAATGAGAAGGAAAATCTTTCATCAGAATCCTTAATCCTTCACCTTCTACAAAGTTGAGGACCCTCCTTCTTCTAGTCCCTTACTTCTAGAGACTGGAATGAATGACTGATTAAAGGTAGCTGAGGAGTTTAACTGTTTCTCAGTAAACCCTGAGTGGGTGATAGTGGAGGTGGTGCTATATGCAACTATTCATGGCTCTGTTTTAGTCCATGGGGTACTTCCTCAGCTACAACTTATATAGAGATAGGAAAAGTCCTACCTAAGACAAAAATCTAAATTTAAATGTTATTCAAATTATTCAAATTACCTAATTAAAATTCATACAATGCATACTATTGTCTCAAGTACCCAATAAGAAGGAAAGGCTGATTAAAACAATTCTTCTATGATTTATTTTTCTGTTGATTATAAAAGTAATACATGGGGGCTCCCGGGTGGCTCAGTCGGTTAACCGTCTGCCTTAGGCTCAGGTCATGCTCCCAGGGTCCTGGGATCAAGCCCTGCTTCGGGCTCCTTGCTCAGTGGGGAGCCTGCTTCTCCCTCTTCCCTGTCCCTTCCCCCCTGCTCATGCTCTCTCTCTCTCTCCCCTTCTCAAATAAATAAAATCTTAAAAAAGTAATACATGACCACTATAGAAAATTTAGAAAATGTAGAAAAGCATAAATTAGAAAATAAAAAATAACCTATCAGTCACAGTGTAAATTAAAACAATGGAGAATCTAAGAATAATGTACAAAATGGCATCTGTACAAATGCATAGTATGAGATCTTTCTTTAGACAATAAATTTATGTTTGCATAAACTAAAGTTAAAAGTTAGTATTCATACTCCACCTGAGGAGACTGAGAGAAATATATTCCACCCAAGTACATGCTATAAAGAGAAGTCACAGAAAGGAAGAGTGTACTTTCAGGGAAAAGAACCAATGAAACACTTGTGATAAATGTGTTTTGATAAATGGAGAAGGTAACTTTGGTCCCTGACTTCCTTAATTCCAAACCCTGAGTCCCAGGTATATTCTACCTTTGAATTATAAAGGATATTCCTATATCCTTTCAATAAACCCCATGTCGATTTTATTTTACTTAAATGAACTGAATTCATTTCTAGTTTTTTGCAAACATACCATATGAGCTGTTTCCCATAAGTTAGAGTTCCCATAAGTTAAATTGACTTACTGTTTTAAGATTCAAAGCACTATTCACTATCAGGGTTAAAAATCTAGTAGGTAATAATGGGTGACTTTAAGCATTGGGTACAAGATTTCTGAGACTCAATAATTACCTTCTGAAAGAAATTACAGTAATCTCTTCTTAAAATATAGATTGCTACTTCTTTTAATCCTTCTAGTCCATACATATCAGCCATATTGAGTATCTGACTAAAATAAAAATAGATGTTAATTCTCCAATTTGAAAACCAAGGAATAACACAATAATTTCCTGATAATATATAGTCTGTTTAGAAAAATAATCTAAATTATTTTAACTCTAACTTTCTGCCCTACATAATAGATAACCTTTATGAATAATAAAAAGGACAAAGGTCAAAAGCTGAAAGCACTTTCACATGACTTGGTTAGTAGAGGATAACAAGAAGTAAATTTGGAGATGTTTCAATCAAATTCCCCTCATATTTTCAGTGACATATATGTCAAAGTTCAGGACTCTGTTTCAAAGGCTGTAAAAGTTACAAAACTCTTTGCAACAAATTTGTATAATAAAAACTTACTTAGGAGAAGGGTAATTAATTGATGCTTATCATATTGAAAATCTCTACAAATGACCTTAAGATTGGAAACAGTATCCAATGACTCGGAGAGTTTCCATTGCTTCTTTCATTTGGCAAGTATTTCCCAGCACCACACTTACTTTAGGTACTTAGGAAACCGACAAGCGTTGAGAGCATGATAGAATTTCACATAGGTTTCCAGGGGGGAAACTTCAGTATTTAATCCCCTGAGTCATGACACTTTCCCTCCAAAATCATATTTATTCAGTTTGTAATTAAAGGAACCAATGAATATTTAAATTAAAAGAGCAGCTTTCATTTGTTTGATATTAGAACAGCAATAAAAGAAGAGGACATCCAAAAAATTAGAAGAGCAAGGTAGATTTCACTTTCCGGTATGATTTTAGCAACTTAGATGGCATTTCACTAAAGAGCACTTAATAACCATTGTTGGTCTTTAAGATACCTATATTCTTAAAGTAATTTTAAGGTTTTTCTTTTTCTTTTGTTTTGCTGTTTAAGAGAGTAATCCTAAAATTTAAAAATAAAGTAGTAAGAGAACTGTTTGAAATTTGATAAAGATTCAATTTTACTTTATAAAAACCTGTTATTTATTTTCTAAAACAAATAAGATTTTTCTAATAAAATTTGAGTCAAATACTTTTCTTAATCTTATCACTGTGAGTTGCTAGATCATCTTTTCTTCTAAATAAGGTGACATTGTTTTTAGATATTCCCAACACACAAGATATGGCAAAATAATAAAAGTGAAGCTTTTATTTCACTAGTACTTTAAAACATAGCTCAACAAAGCAGAAACCACAAAGTAGTAATACTTTTATATTTAAAAATCACTAAAAAGTAATACATACCCAACATTAGCTTTGTCTGGAAAGTCCAAAGTTCCTCCATATATAAAATGCATCATAACATTCATTTCCACATGGTTTATACTGAAAAATAAAAGAAAACTTAATTCAAATCCAGAAATAATTAAGGTTTAACTGATATCAATGATACATTCTATTTTCTAAAAAATTTTAGCCAAGATAAAGGTTTTTTTTTGTTTTGTTTTTTTTAAAAGATTTTATTTATTTATTTGAAAGAGAGAGAAAGACAGCTAGAGAGGGAACACAAACAGGGGGAGTGGGAGAGGGAGAAGCAGACTCCCTGCTGAACAGGGAGCCTGATACAGGGCTCAATCCCAGGACCCCAGGATCATGACCTGAGCCGAAGGCAGACGTTTAACGACCGAGCCACCCAGGCGCCCCTAGCCAAGAAAAGTTTTAATCTCACTTTTATCTGAAGAATATATTCTTCAAATAACATCCAGTTATTCCATTAATTTAAAATTAAGTATAAATGCAGCCATAGATTTTTATATAAGTAATAAAATGTTATTAGTATGTTATCAAATCACTGGTACTTGTTGAGCATCTTCTGTAATGAACTTTTATTTGTTTTTTATTTTTTAAAGATTTTATTTATTTATTTGACAGGGAGAGTGAGAGAACACAAGCAGGGGGAACAGCAGAGGGAGAGGGAGAAGCAGACTCCCCACTGAGCAAGGAGCCTGAAAAGGGTCTCAATCCCAGGACCCTGGAATCTTGACCTGAGGTGAAGACAGATAACCGACTGAGCCACCCAGGCACCCCTGTAACTAACTTTTAGAGTTAGAAGGGATGTGAGAGGTCACAATACAATCTCTTGCTCATTAGGAAATCCTCTCCCCAGCATCACTGACAAACGGCCTCTGGTCTTCTTAAAGCCTCAGATAAACAACTCTATACACTAGAAAGATTCTTGTTACGCTGTACAGATTTCTGAATGTGTAATACCTATCCAGCTGCTCTAGTTTGACCAGCATCCTCTTTATACAGATGAAAAGTAAAGATATGACTTAAGAAGTAGTCTGGAGTGATAATTTTTATGTCCTACTGACTACTGGATCTCAAACTGAATTCATGGCCTCCTACCTCTTCCCTACCTACCCCCGTGCCCCAGACTCAGTCTTCTTTCTGCTATTCCTATTTTGTTCATAGTACTGTTATAGGGCTTCTTGCATCTTGTCATACCCTCTGCCTCTGGCAAAGGGGACTGAATTATCTGGTTCATGGGCAACAATCACTGGTCATTGGTCAGGAGGAACTCAAAATGAGAGGTAACTGGATTTCCTTTTTCCTTTCTTCTCTGAACAAGCATGAAGAGGTGATTGGGAAGAAGTGCATCTACTATACAATTTCAGACTTTCTTTTGGGTGGGTTGTCACAGAAGGGACATAGTAAGCAAGTAAACTTTGGTTCTTGCATTAACACACATTTTACTGCTTTAACAGTTTTTATCTATAATAAAGGAAATGTTAGGGCGCCTGGGCATTGACCCTTGATTTTGGCTCAGGTCATGATCTCAGGGTCAAGAGAGGGAGCCCGCAGAGGACTCTATGCTCAGCAGGAAGTCTGCTTGAGATTCTCTCCCTCTCTTTCCCTCTGCCCCTCCCCCTGCTTGCACACACATTCTCTCTAAAATAAATAAAATCCTTAAAAATAATAATAATAATAAAGGATATGTTTTCTTACTTCATCTGCTAGTTCTTTCTTATTATTTTGATCAGGAATAAAGTATATTATTTGCCCACCCCAACTCTAATACCATCTAGATTATCATCTACATACCTATAAGGCTGAGATTCATCTTAATCTTCTCCCTCATTATATCACATCACTTATACCTTCAAAATTTCTTGAATTCAGCCTTTGCTGTCTATTTCTCCTCTCACTACTCTGGGTTAGCCTCATTTTCTCTCATCTGTACTATGACTATATCTTCTCTCTCATGCTGGTTTCCTACCTGAAATAATCTCTTCATATCCCATTTCCCACACTGCTATTAAAGTGAAAACCCTTCAACAATTCTCCATAGCCCATAGAAAAAAAGTCCAAATTCCTTAGCTTGGTATATAGTGTTCTTTGATCACCTTACCTCTAGTTCTCCCTCTCTAGAAGCTGTTCCAAGAAAAATGAACTACTCATTTCCTATACCTGAACTACTTACAATTCTTTATACATCTATGCCATAGTACATCTGTTTACTGTTTAAAATGCTCTCCCTCTCTACTTATCTCATCTTGCAGACACCAGACATGTGGCTCTTTATCTCTGATTGTTTCTTTAATGTCCCCAAGGCCAAAAGAAAAAAGAAAAAAAATCACTGAATGGTAAACAGTAATAACTAACATTTACTGAGCACTTACGAGCCAGTTACTGAGCTAATAAGTATTTTGAATGCCATTTGCTCATTTAATCATAACTCAATAACAGATATTATTAGTCTTATTTTATAAATGAAAAACTGAAATTAAGTAACTTGCCCAAGGCCAAGTGGCTAGTGATACACTATAATTTAAATCCAGGCTGACTGACTCCAAAGTGTAGGCTCTTAAGCAGTACACTATACTATACATTTCCATTATCACATTTATCAAACTGACTTGTAATATCTTTGTTTACACATTTGTTTCTCCTTTAGACTGAATTCTGTTGGGGCAGGCTGTATTTTAGACTTATCCTTGCATTTCTAGTAGCAGCTGAATGTCAGCATTGATTCAGTATCCCCCAGGATGAGAATTTTCTTCCCCCACACAATATTGGAGCTCTGCAGTGGAATCAGCGCTGATAAGATTCCTACAGTTTGTTAAGCACAGTATCTAATATCTGCTAAAGGAAAGAAAGAAGGAAGGCAAGAAGAAAAGAAATGGAGTCCCACAGGGTAGGACTCAGAAAGGTGTTTGATTCTATTATCTTATAACAGATGCTCAATAAACGTTTGAAGAATGTTTAATGAATGGCTTGTTAAGGCACTTATGGCATCTTCCTAACCCTTCAGTGGAATACTGAGTTGAAAATATACAAGTATTTTTCAATTATTTTTTTATTTTATTTTATTATGTTATGTTAATCACCATACATTACACATCATTAGTTTTTGAGGTAGTGCTCCATGATTCATTGTTTGTGTATAACACCCAGTGCTCCATTCAGTATGTGCCCTCTTTAATACCCATCACCAGGCTAACCCATCCCTCACCCCCTCCCCTCTAGAACCCTGTTTGTTTTTCAGAGTCCATAGTCTCTCATGGTTCACCTCCCCCTCTGAATTCTCCCCCTTCATTTTTCCCTTCCTACTATCTTCTTCTTCTTCTTTTTTTTTTAACATATATTATTTGTTTCAGAGGTACAGGTCTGTGATTCAACAGTCTTACACAATTCACAGCGCTCACCATAGCACATACCCTCCCCAGTGTCTATCACCCAGCCACCCCATCCCTCCCACCTCCACCACTCCAGCAACCCTCAGTTTGTTTCCTGAGATTAAGAATTCCTCATATCAGTGAGACCATATGATACATGTCTTTCTCTGATTGACTTATTTCGCTCAGCATAATACCCTCCACTTCCATCCACGTCATTGCAAATGGCAAGATTTCAGTCCTTTTGATGGCTGCTTAATATTCCATTGTATAGATATACCACATCTTCTTTATCGATTCACCTGTCGATGGACATCTTGGCTCTTCCCATAGTTTGGCTATTGTGGACATTGCTGCTATAAACATCGGGGTGCACATACCCCTTTGGATCCCTACATTTGTATCTTTGGGGTAAATACCCAGTAGTGCAATTGCTGGGTTGTAGGGTAGCTCTATTTCCAACTTTTTGAGGAACCTCCATACTGTTTTCCAGAGTGGCTGCACCAACTTGCATTCCCACCAACAGTGTAGGAGCGTTCCCTTCTCCACATCCCCGCCAACATCTGTCATTTGTTAATTTTAGCCCTTCTGACTGGTGTGAGGTGGTATCTCATTGAGGTTTTGATTTGGATTTCCCTGATGCCGAGCGATGTTGAGCACTTTTTCATGTGTCTGTTGGCCAGTTGGATGTCTTCTTTGGAAAAATGTCTGT
>NW_028067371.1:0-386 GCF_054177405.1 Leptonychotes weddellii
CTGAAGCGTGTAGCCCTGTTTTCCCGGCTTCATCTCTGAGCCCCAGACCTGGGTCTCCGGCAGCCCTTGGATGTTTGAGCATCGCAGAGCTCGGAGCAGCCGTGGTGCGGCCCGTCCCCCCCACAGCGGGTGTCATGCCTTTCCCTCCTGGAAACCGAGTATCTTACTCGACTGTATTTTTTTTTTTTAAAGGAAAGAACTCCCATACCATATAGTTCACCCGCTGCAGGTACCCTGGTGAATTCGCAGGGTCGTGCAGCCGTCTGCACACCGTGATGTGTCCACCCTGAAGGGGCCTCAGACCTGTCAGACTCTGTTCCCCCTCCCCCCCACCCCAGCCCTCGGCAAGCGTGATCTGCTTTCTGTCTCCCTAAATCTGCCTGTCC
>NW_028067372.1:0-386 GCF_054177405.1 Leptonychotes weddellii
AATACATCACCAGACTTGAAAATATGTATTAAATATAATACAGCTATGTATTAAATATATTCATATTTATATTATCTACTTAAAAATAAGCATCACATGTTTACAAAATGAGATTGCACTATGAATAACATTTTGTAGATCTAAACATCCTTTTTATGACCACAAATTATTCTAACATATTGATATGTTTTTTTTTTTTAAAGATTTTTTTTATTTATTTATTTTGAGAGAGAGAATGAGAGACAGAGAGCATGAGAGGGAGGAGGGTCAGAGGGAGAAGCAGACTCCCTGCCGAGCAGGGAGCCCGATGCGGGACTCGATCCCGGGACTCCAGGATCATGACCTGAGCCGAAGGCAGTCGCTTAACCAACTGAGCCACCCAGGTG
>NW_028067373.1:0-386 GCF_054177405.1 Leptonychotes weddellii
CATTAAAGATAGAGCCCCAAACTCCTTATTTTTATATTTCCTTTGGGCCTCTATTTTCAAAACTCAGTTAAGGATTATGATATTCTATTTCATTTTGTTGTAACATGATTTTTGAAATTACCTAAAGAATAGAGATTAATTTCATCCATCACTTCAATTATCAGTGCTAGATTTTATAATTCCCAGCATTTTTTTTTTTAAAGATTTTATTTATTTATTTGAGACAGAGAGAATGAGATACAGAGAGCATGAGAGGGAGGAGGGTCAGAGGGAGAAGCAGACTCCCTGCCGAGCAGGGAGCCTGATGCGGGACTCGATCCCGGGACTCCAGGATCATGACCTGAGCCGAAGGCAGTCGCCCAACCAACTGAGCCACCCAGGCGCCC
>NW_028067374.1:0-386 GCF_054177405.1 Leptonychotes weddellii
ATGGCAAGATGTCTAGACTTGTACATTTTCTGTCCCAGTCCTGTAGCAGCTGTTTCTTCAAGGAGCTCTGGTTCCTTTCAGTGGGAAAGGCTGTATGTGAATTTTGGGTGCTTGGTCATATGCAGCAGACTTTTTAGTAGTTGATAATCGGAATCTATATGGAGTTCAAAAAAGGTGTTCTAATAGAAATTTTATTCTTAATGTATAAAAATAAGAAAAGTGTTTTTGTTCATTTGTTTGCAAGGAAATAGGAAAATGAAGGCTTTATTTTTTTTAAAGGTTTTATTTATTTGAGAGAGAGAGAGAGAGAGCACAAGCAGGGCAGAGAGGAACAGAGGGAGATGGTACTCCCGATGAGTAGAGAGCCCGATGTAGGGCTCGATCCC
>NW_028067375.1:0-386 GCF_054177405.1 Leptonychotes weddellii
ACACTTAGTGGCCCTTTTCCTCGTTGAATTTTGCAAATGACATTGAACTGACCTTTCAAAATGAAAAGTAACAAAGTGATTTCCTAAAAAATAAAAAGAAAATTAAAAGAAGAAGTCAGTAGGAACAATGGAACAAAGAACACATGATGAAAAATAGAAGACAAATAGCAAGAACACAAATATATCAATAATTATGTTAAATATATGTGGACTTATTGTGCCAATGAGGAGTCAGAGATTGTCAAATTAGATAAATAAGCAAGACTCATTTATATGCAGTTTACAAGAGATTACGAGAGATTTTAAACACAGGACTGGGTGTCGTACGCAAACCATAAATCATGGAACACTACATTGAAAGCTAATGATGTACTGTATGGTGGCTA
>NW_028067376.1:0-386 GCF_054177405.1 Leptonychotes weddellii
ACACACCTATAGAGAGTTGGGTTTTAGAATCAAAGAGTAATTTCTGAAAAACCTAGGTGGATTTTTACCAAGAATAAGTTTCTAATGTTGCATACATTTTATAAGATCAGATATATGCAGCCCTAAGTGATTTTGTTAGTGACTCACTCACTAAATGGCTTGTTCCCATAAATTTTGAGGACTAAAGTTTTTTTTTTTTTTATTCTTATGTTAATCCCCATACATTACATCATTAGTTTTAGATGTAGTATTCCATGATTCATTGTTTGTGCATAACACCCAGTGCTCCATGCAGAATGTGCCCTCCTCAATACCCACCACCAGGCTAACCCATCCTCCCACCCCCCTTCCCTCTAGAACCCTCAGTTTGTTTTCCAGAGTCCATC
>NW_028067377.1:0-386 GCF_054177405.1 Leptonychotes weddellii
CAGTTGTTTTTCAACTCCTGTCACCTTAAGACTATTCCACATTTTCCAGTGTCAGGATCTAAAAGCTAAAAGATTACTTTCTATTTGGTTTTTAACTGTAATATTAGTTCAGGTCAAATAGCCAATTAACAGATTAATCAAAACATGAGAATCAATTTCCAAATGACATTGCATGTAGGAGTTAAGATTTTTTTTTTTTAAAGATTTTATTTATTTATTTGAGAGAGAGAATGAGACAGAGAGAGAGAGCATGAGATGGGGGAGGATCAGAGGGAGAAGCAGACTCCCTGCTGAGCAGGAAGCCCGATGCGGGACTCGATCCCGGGACTCCAGGATCATGACCTGAGCCGAAGGCAGTCGCTTAACCAACTGAGCCACCCAGGCGC
>NW_028067378.1:0-386 GCF_054177405.1 Leptonychotes weddellii
AGTCTCAGGGGCCGGTCCAGCAGGAACGTTGCTTCTCGCTGCCCTGTGGGACTAAGCGCAGGCCACTGGCCGGGAGCAGGAGAAGCGACTTCTTGACAGTCTCCAGCGAGGAAGTCAGCCACCATCATCTGCCTTTGGCAGAGACTCCAAGGCAGACAGGAGAGAAGAAAAGCTTCAGGTGCAAATGCCCCAAGGTGTCCGGTAGCCCAGGCTGGAGGCGGTGGTTGGGGCTGACCACCGGGGAGCATCCTGTGTGATGGGGGGGAGTGCTTTCTCCCAGTGCGGTGGTGAAGGCTCTGTCCTGTGGGTCCTAAGTTGGAAGTGAGGGCAAAAATGAGGAAAACGGTCAGTTATGAATCCAGTCCTGGGTGTTTGGGGACAGTTGC
>NW_028067379.1:0-386 GCF_054177405.1 Leptonychotes weddellii
ACTGGTGTGAGATGATATCTCTTTGAGGTTTTGAATTGGATTTCCCTGATGCTGAGCAATGTTGAGCACTTTTTCATGTGTCTGTTGGCCATTTGGATGCCTTCAATGGAAAAATGTCTGCTCGTGTATTCTGCCCATTTCTTGATTGGACCTTTTGCTCTTTGGGTGTTGAGTTTCATAAGTTCTTTTTTTTTTTTTTTAAGATTTTATTTATTTATTTGACAGAGAGAGAGAGAGGGAACACAAGCAGGGGGAACAGCGGAGGGAGAGGGAGAAGAAGGCTTCCCGCAGAGCAAGGAGCCCGATGCGGGGCTTGATCCCAGGACCCCGGGATCATGACCTGAGCCAAAGGCAGACGCTTAACCGACTGAGCCACCCAGGTGCCC
>NW_028067380.1:0-386 GCF_054177405.1 Leptonychotes weddellii
CTTAATTTTGTCTCATCAATACCTCTCTCCAACCCCCTCCCCCTCATCATGGATCGTTTTTAAACAAATCCCAACATTGTATCTGTATTTGTTTTCTGGAGTCACCATAACAAATGACCACAAACTGAGTGGCTTAAAATAACAGAAATTTACTTTCTCACATTCAGGAGACCAGAAGTCTGAAATCAAGGTGTTGACAACACTAATTTCTTCTGGAGGCTTTTTTTTTTTTTTTTTTTAAAGATTTTATTTATTTATTTGACAGAGAGAGACAGTGAGAGAGGGAACACAAGCAGGCAGAGTGGGAGAGGGAGAAGCAGGCTCCCCGCTGAGCAGAGAGCCCGATGCGGGGCTCGATCCCAGGACCCTGGGATCATGACCTGAGC
>NW_028067381.1:0-14752 GCF_054177405.1 Leptonychotes weddellii
TGGGATCATGACCTGAGCCGAAGGCAGTCGCTTAACCAACTGAGCCACCCAGGCGCCCTGTCTTTCCCAAATTTTAAAAGCACTCACAATATAAACTCTTCTTATAGGACTTGACTGGGAAAGAACCTAAGACTAGGGAAGATACCCTTTTTCCTCTTCCAGCTAGGACTGCGGTGATGGAAGCTTAACAGCTCCCATGTTATATTCAGCACGGAGCACGCACCACACCGTGTGCTGAATGTTTTATGCATCTCATCTCATTTCCTCCTCACAACACTCTTTTGAGGCTTGGGTTTATTATTCTCAATTAAAAGTTAAGTAAACCAGGCTTGAGAGGAGTCAAATAACTGTCTCCAAACCGCTCAGCACGTAAATGGCACAGCACAAGCTGAGCTCAGTTTCATGGTCTACTTTAGGCACTTCTCAGAAGGAACCACTCTGTAGGAAAGGTGCAGGTCTACCTCTAAGTACAGGAGAGGGTGAACACTCAGGATCACTAAGTACAGCAGAGGGCTAACACTGACGATCACTAAGTACAGGAGAGGGTTAAGACTCTGGGTCACTAAGTACAGGAGAGGGCTAATACTCAGGATCACTAAGCACAGCAGAGGGCTAACACTCAGGATCACTAAGTACAGCAGAGGGCTAACACTCAGGATCACTAAGTACAGCAGAGGGCTAACACTCAGGATCACTAAGTACAGGAGAGGGCTAACACTCAGGATCACTAAGTACAGCAGAGGGCTAACACTCAGGATCACTAAGTACAGGAGAGGGCTAACACTCAGGATCACTAAGTACAGGAGAGGGTTAGCACTCAGGATCACTAAGTACAGCAGAGGGCTAACACTCAGGATCACTAAGTACAGGAGAGGGCTAACACACAGGAGCTGCCATTATTGGCCTTTGGCCTATAGGAAGGCATTGGAGGAGGGAGGCGTAATGTAGTCTATTAAATAATCCTAAAAGAGACACACACTCAAATACCTCGAACAGGCAGGTCAAGCCCTGGTGGACTTCCCCTGTTAAACGTTCCTGTTGCTGAGTGTTCAGCTCACTGTTTCAACCTGACCTTCCTGTTGCGGCATTGGTCTGAGGTCTGTCTCCCCCATGTGACTTCACCCTCCAGGAGGTCAGGGAAGGTCAACTTTGCTTGCTGTCAGCTTCTAGCAGCTCCCCACACTTGGCAAGGAGAAAGTACAGTCTGAAGTTCACTGAACACATGAGACTGCTGCAACGCTGACTTCCTAGTGCATCCAGCTTTTAGTCTTCTCCACACACTCCCCATGGGCATGCGACCTCTTGCAGGGCGGCCCTCAGTGTTCCTATCCCGAGCTCTGCTATTTGCAAAATTGAGGAATACGCTATTGAGTGTGCATTAAGTCTGGTTCTACTTGAGCCATCATCCTTGGATGCAGGTGAAAGAACACTTTTCAAAATGAAAACACACAAGGTTTCTTTGGAACTCACTCTAAGTCCAGCAAGTGCAAGGATGAGAAAAAAGATATGGCTGCCTTTCCCTACAAGACATTCGAATGAGTTCTGAGGGGCTACAGGGAGTTCAAGTAGGATCCAGCTCTGGGAGTCTTCCAGCAGAATCAAATATATATCCAGCCTTTACAGAAAGTCCTTCCAATCTTTTGTTCCTCCTTTTAAGATCATCATTCATATTTTGATATACAGGGCTTTGGTATCTAAGAGCATTTAATTCTAAAGCTAACCCCTCCTAGAATGACTGACTAGTCAGGCAGATATTAAAGCTATAGGTATTTTGTGGGGAAAATATTATATGTCAATTGAAAAAAAAAATCAATGCACTAGCATAGGAAGTGCTTTGTATACATTATTTCCTGGATTTCCCACCACTAACCCAGTGTGGGGGGTATGATTATGTGAGCTTTAATAGAGGGAGTAAACTGAGGCTCAGAGTGTAGTTGAGAAACTCGATTAAGGTCACATAGCTCCCCAGTGGCAGGATTGATATCTGCTTATTTTTCAAAGCACCTTACTACCCCTAAGCCTTTGGAGTTAAGATGGGGACTCATGAGAGAGTTTCTTAAAAGCCTGTCTTGGAGCTACCACAAGAATGGGCTCAACTTCCTCAAAAAGTGAAACATAGAATTTCCATATGACCCAGAAACCTACTTCTAGGCATATGCCCAAGAGAAGTAAAAATAAGGCCTCAACACATACCTGCCCACAAATATTCATCAGCAGCACTATTCACAATAACCCAAAGGTCAAAATATCCCAAATGTGCATCATCAGATGAGTGGATAAACAAATATGGTTTAGACATGCAATAGAGTATCACTGAGGCGTAAAAAGAAATGCAGCACTGATATGTGTGACGGACAGACGTGGTGAAGATGATGCTAGGTGACAGAAAACAGAAGAATGCAGAAGAACAAATATTTTATGATTCCATTCATATGAAATGTCCAGAACGGGTAAATCTGCAGAGACAGGATGTAGATTAGGGGTTGCCAGGGGCGGAAGGGACAGGCAAGCGGGGGTGGCTGCCTAATGGGTAAGCAGTTTTATTCTGGACTAATGAAAATGTTCTGGAAAATAGATGGAGATGGTGGTGGTTGCACAACTTTGGGATTGCACCAAATGCTCCTGGACTCTTCGCCCCATAAAATGGTTATTTTATGCTGTCTTATACTGTATGAATTTTACCTCAAAAAAAGTGGGCTCAAATCACGTCTAGAAATCGGAAGTAGGTAAGAAGCTGGAATTCCCTATTTTCATTATTGGATAAACAAGGAATATATTTCCTTTGCCTCATGCATATTGCATTTTCAATCAGATGAAAAAGTTTTAGCAACCCAGACATCTTCCTGAATCCAGCATTCTCCCTTGGGCAAGAAGGGGATGGTGGGCCAGACTGGGGAGCAGAAGGCAGTTTCCAGCCTGACTCCAGGAAGCGTGTGAACTGGGCAGGTCATATCCTCTTTGTGCCAGTTTACCCATCCACAGACATGGATGGAATTAGGTCAGATGAGTGATTGCTATATTATCTTCTAACCTAAAAAGTGTTATATGTTATTATTTTATTTACGAAATAAAGTAGGACTTCATTTTGCCTATAATAGGTCTAATGTCAAATAGTATCCAGAAACTGCCCACTGCAAAGCAAAACATTAGGAGGGAAGTCTGATGTATGCACAATAAAAATGAGAAAAGACTGCTCTACAAAAGTAGGCTAAAAGCTGGAGCGATAATAGATCAAAGGTTCATCAAATTTAGCAATCTACTTAAATGCAACAGTTTGCAACAGAAGATGGTTTTTTTCTCTATATACCCACATGGCTGAGCACTTTCTGATAGTACGAGTGTTCCTGCACATAGCAGAAATTCTGAACTGCTGAATAATCATGACTGATTGAGTGACCGTGGTCAGCAGAACAGTGGCCCCCAACGATGTCTAAATCCTAATCCCAGGAAGCTGTGAATATGGTACAGGGTGGGGGGTGGGGGGGTGGAGATTAAAGTTGCAGCTGGAAGCAAGGTTGCTAATCAGCTGACCTTATAACGTTGGAAGAGTAGCCTGAATTATCCAGGTGGAACCACTGTAATTACAAGGGTTCTTAAAGGTAGAACAGGGGACATCAGGACAGTCCGTGTTAGAATGATGAAATGTGGGAAAGACTCCGTTGGCTTTGAGGATGGAAGGGCATGAGCACTGGGGAATGTCAGCAGCCTCTGGAAGCTGGGCAAGGCAAGGACACGACTCTCCCTGTGAGCTTCCAGAAGGGAACACAGCTCTGGTGACCCCTTACTTTAGGACTTCTGACCCATAGAACTGTAAGATCATAAACTCGTGTTGTTTTTAAGCCATTATTTTTGTTGTAATTTGTTACAGCAGCTGAAGAGAAGGAATACAATGACTGGCTGGATCCACGGACGTGTGTGGTCAGAACAAACATGGCGCCAAGCACAACTTGAGACACTGTGCAAAGTCACAGGAAGGTACTGGGAGGTGAGTCTGCATCTGCAGCCATCCTCCCAGAGACTCTGGAACCACCCCCTGGGGATGGCTGCAGACGAGAGAAGTCACATCTGCCAGAGAATAAGAAGGGCTGCTGACGCTGGTTGAGTTAGCTCCTCATCAGAACCTTGCTGCTCTCAAAGGGACATTTTAATAAAGACATCACTACCTCGGACTTTTTGTGGCACTCACATCATTTCCCATACAAGTCCTCATCTGATTCCCCACATAAGAAGGTGAAGTCAGCATCATCATCCCAATTACAGGAGACAATGAGAGAAGGGTGGTGGAGTGACTCTTTGAACGCATAAAACTATGTGGGAAACAGAATAAGAAGGGAAACTGAAGACACTAAGCTCTGACTCTAAACACCATTGCTGTCCAGTCATCTGGACTCTATAGCCAGAACCACTAAATACCTAGAGAGGGTCCTAGCACATCTTTGTAATCAGGAAGCTGGGGGAGCTCCTGGCATCCGTGGCTAGTTTCCTCACAGTGGTCTGGACCAGGGTTGAGCAACTATCCAACTTGTCATCCCAAAGAGATCTGCTATGGCCATGGAAATTCTAAGAGAGTTGGGCCAGGGCCCTGCTCCACTAACCCGCCTCTGAGCCCTCTTCCAGCCATGCAGTGTCCTCTCAACCACGGTACACAGGCGTCCCCCACCATACACCCAGAGATGTCGGGTGCTGTCTGGGTGCTCACAGATACAGCCTTGAATTCACCACCTGGAAATTACACACTTTAAAGAAGGTGATGACAGTGAAGGAGTGGGATATGGGCAAAAATATATTATTATAGAGATCAGAAATAGAACCTATGAGAAAAAGAGGTAAGATCAATCAGTACACTTGAAGACCAGGCAGCTATGAGCAAATGTCCCATCTTTATAGTGAATCATTGGACAGTATGAAAGGTATACACACCACAGATCCAAATAAGGAGCTCAAACATACTTCTTTTTTAACTGAGTATGAAATAACAAGAAATATATACGTTGGTTTCTGCCCCTGGTTCTTTACACAGAGCTCCTAAACCCTTGTCAGCAGGGCTGCTAGGAGCACCTTTCGTTCTAACATTGAGTCTTTGGCCCTGGTTCCTGACATAGGGCTCCTAAGAGCTTTATAATCTCCTGAGTGATAGGAATGTCTTTTGTTCTAATAAGGTATCTTGGTGGGCTCCTGGATGGGGACCAAACACCAGAAAGACCAAGCCAAAATTAAAAACTTGGAATTTTCAGTAACCCCTGCCCCCATTCTCCAGAGAGGGGCTGGAAATGGAGTTAATCACTTGTCATGCCTACGTGATGAAGCCTCCAAAAATATCCCAATGGCATGAGGGTTGGAGGGCTTCTGGGTTGGTGAACACATCCACGTGCCAGGAGGATGGCACACCCCAACTTCATAGAGACAGGAGCTCCTGCACTTGAGGCCCTTCTAGACCTCGCCCTGGGTGTCCCTTCATCTGGTTGTTCATCTGTGTCCTTTACCATACTTTCATCATAAATAAACCCATAAACCTTAAGTAGTGTTTCTCTGAGTTCTGTGACCTGTTCTAGCAAATGATCGAATGCGAGGGGGATCACTGGAACCTCTGATTTGTAGCCAAGTTGGGAAAAGTTGTGGGTAAGCTGGAGACTGACTACTTGTGATTGGCATTGAAGTGGGGGCAGTCTCGTGGGACTGAGCCCCTCATCTATGGTGTCTGAGTCTATCTCCAGGTACAGCAGTGTCAGAATCGAGTTAAATGACAGCTGGCATCAAAGAATCACTTGACATGGGGAAAACCCTCATACATGTGGTATCAGACATACCGCGGGGTCAGAGTGGGAGAATGAAGGAGAAACACACACAGGAGTGTTTTCTCCTTTACACTGAGAGACTGTTATATGCAGGCCTACGTCAAAGGTTGTTACTGGGTCTTACTCATCACCCTAGTTCAGAGCCAGAAGGCATTTTAGCAGTGACTACCCTGACTTTTTTTTACTACCTCCATGGTTTTTTCTGGGGGAAAGTTTTCATATTATTTTCGCTATACAAAGAGATTTTTCTTTTTTTTTTTTTTTTTTAAGATTTTTATTTATTTGAGAGACAGAGACAGTGAGAGAGAGAGAGCAATGGGGTGAGGGGCAGAGGAAGAAGCAGGGAGCCCGACGCCGGGCTGAATCCCGGGACCCCGGGGATCATGACCCCGCCTAACCAACTGAGCCACCCAGGTGCCTGAGATTTTTCTAAAAGAACAAACAAACAAACAAACAACCCCTACATTATCATGAAGACTTTAGGATGGGGTCTGCTCTCATTTTGCTTCTGCCTGCCACACGGTCAATAGGGTGTCAACAGAGGTCTTGGTGGAGCTCTCTGAGTGCAGGCAACATCTACCCCCCAGGTGAGTGGGGCCAACACACCCTCCTAAAGCATCGACATGCTCCTTCCCAGTCTGATCAACGCAAACCTCCCTGAGAACGGTATGTTCCCCTTTCTCAACAACACCACTAGAACAAATGCCATTCTAAAAGAAGCCAGAAGTAAATAGTTCCTCTACATTTAAAAAGAAATCAAAATGTTCAATATCATTTTGTAAGCAGTTCAGTAGTGATGTTGATGACCGCTTGGGGATTATTTATACTTTCCCCTTTGGAAGGCAGAAATAGTTCAGCAGCCATGATTATCTAAGTACATACAGACATAATATTAGGGAAGGAAGCACCGCAAAGCTGTGATTTCAAGAAAATGAAACAATTTCATTTCTTATCAATCAGGAAATTGCAGAGCACGAGAAGGAAAGGAAGACAATTCATCCACCAGAGGCAAGGTTATCACGGAGTTTAGCAGTGAAAAGCCTCCACGGGTTCTCGGTGCCAAACCATTCCTTTCAAGAGCCTCCAGATACCTCCAAGTTGTCAGTCAAGAGCTTGGCTGAACAGGAGTGGAGAGAAGGAGGCTCAGCCAGGAGACAGCTATGGGGGATCTGCAGTCAAATAGCAGAAGGTTCATGATAGAAAGAGGTGGAGAGGCACCTGTCCCACAGACCGCAGTGACGTCACACAGAACGCAAGGGACATAAAATGACTTCATTTCGCTGAAGGAAGCACCGTCACATAATCCAAGAGTATCTCCGCAGTTTAAAGTCTTACAGAAATGAAGATAATAGCACCAGAATTTGTTTTCAACTCTATATGGAAATACATCTTTTTTTTTTCTCTCCCTTGGCTGAGAAGCAGTAAGACCCTATGTGATTGCAGAACAAGGAAACCACGTATTATAAAAAGAAAAAAAAAAGAACGCAAAGACATTATATAATGACATTATAACAATAGTAAGGAGAATAAAAGCATACGAAAGCAACTAAACTGTAGCATGAGAATAAGCCCTGTGAAAACGTAAAATTATTTTAGAGTGAGAAGTTAGAAAAATAGGACCCACCTCTAGGATCCCAACTTAGTTCTCACTAATTTCCACTTCTCTTTTCTGAATTAAAAAAAAACGTTATTATTATATTCATAATAACTAGGATGCTGAGGTGTGGTACATCGTTTGTCTCAGTTTTTCACTCCCTTCATTTCCTACTGGTGACGGTGGTAACAGCATTCCATGTCCTCAAGTTCTGAAGGTGAGTGAAATGTACTTCCCCAGGATTCGCTTCAGCCAATGAGGTCTTGCAGATGTGACGTGAAGTGGGGTGCGCCGTGTTTGTGCAGATGGGCTGCCTGCTTGCTCTTCTTCAGTCTCCTTAAGAAGATCATGCCCTGATGGTTGCTGGTCCCAGAACATGGAGCAGGGTGAACCCAGCACCTTGGTGCCCAGCCCAGCTGGGTCCAGCCCCGAGCAACCAAACCCCAGCTAACCTCCAGACACACGAGCAAGAAAGGTATCCTTTCATTCTGTGCCACAGGGAATTGAAATTGTCACAGAGCAAAATGGAATGATACCCCATCTGTCTGGCTTGTTCAGGAAGTCCCAGTTTCTCTCTGTTGCCCAGAAAATTATTAATGGTGCCCTCTTTCACTCCCAAATTATATGAGCATCATAATAACAACAGGTATTTAGCGTCATAAGTCTTAAAAAGTTTTCATTTGTGTGTTACCTTTATATCTTGCTTCTCTTCTTTCTACTTCCTGCTGCATCTGAGGGATGTCTGTTACCCACTCTTGGCTTCCTGCACCCTGCCTTGTGCCTTCCAGTGGCAGAGGGCTGCAAATGCCTCCCCAAATCAGTCAACGCTCCTAGAGCCAGCCTCTCCTCAAATGGGACCCTCCCGGCATCATCTTCCTTTCTCTTTCCTCTTATATACTTGGACCTATTTTTTTCCCCCATTCAATTACATTGCTCTCGTTTCTTAATACCTGCAGTGCCAGGAACGGTCGTCAAAGCTCCGTTAAAGTCTAGACTCTGCACCATCCACCTAGCTCTCCACAAGGCAGACACCTGGCCCTCCTTCCAAGCCTCTAAACTACCAGAGGCAGCAGGAGGTGCCCTGGCTGCAAATTTCAGGAGACACTCACTCGCAAACCTTTTCGGAGCAAACCTTTTCCCACTCTGAAACTCGTACACAGCTCCTTCCCTGGGCTTGACTGCTCTTTACCTGGCTAATCCCCGGATCCTTTTCAGGGCTCAGCTAAAGCCTACTTCTTTGCAAAGCTCTTTCCTGACACAAGGCAGGCACCCAACACTATTTGTTGAAGAGAGGCACAGAAACATTAGCGAATACCCGATTGAGAGTTGAAAGCGAGGTGTGACTCATCTACTCGCCCAGTGCCCAGCACATTTCTGTGTCTCAGTATTACCTCAACTGGAAGATGAGAGGGTTGAGCTGCAAGGTTTCCTGAGGTTCATGTAGCTTATAGTAATACTTTTGTATGATAAACTTTGGTTTATAATGGTAGGGCATTTTGGCTATTCAGCAAGGAGAAAGGTATGGATGACAGAAAGTGGGGGGGATCTGGGCACCACAAATGGGCTAGCATGAGTTACACAGCAGTGGGCTATAGTTATCATATGATATGAAGTATACAAAAAAAAAAAAAAAACCAATATAGATTTCCAGACTCCTCCTTTCCATCGCACCACCACACACAACTACCCAATACCCAAGTTACCTCTGAACTACATGTTAGCTGCTATAGTTCTCTTCTCTGGTCCTCAAGCACTCAGGTATGCTGTGTCAGATAACTTACTCATCCTTTGGGTCACTTACCTGCATTTAGAATGAATTGTTCCATATTTGGCTCCCCAGCCACAAAGGGTGTTCTAGGATAGCAGAGACCCGGCGCTAAACCCCTGATCCCTGGGACAGTGATTCAAACAATATCAGAAGTTCATCACCTATGAAATGGTCTTGCCCAAAATGCTTAATTGGAATCTACCCATGGAGAATGGATCAGATAAATCCAGAAGGTGGAACATTTTACAAGAAAGCCAGCCAGGGTTTTTGCAGGAATTTGGGTCATGTCTAGCATTTTAAGTTGCTGGTTTCGATAGTGTGGTTGGTGTCTTCCACAAACTTTGAGCTCTTCTAAAACTCTGGAGAATGTGGAAGACTAGCATAAAGGCAGAGACGCTTACCTGTACATGGATATGAATTTTGTCAGTGGAAGCACAACTGATTTTCCTTCCTTAGCCCAAAGAAGCCATCTACTTGCGTGTATTAAATTCATTTCAGTACTCACAATTGCTTATGTATGTTTCTGCCGTTTGGTTTCTCCTCCGAATGGGTTTTGGATACTTTACTGGTTCCGTCATTAATTAAGGAGTCAAATAAAATCCTTGGCATGTATCCACTTTATATTTGTACGGGAGTCATGATTTTATGCGTTTTTAAAATTACGGTAACAGTTTTGGATGTCATCCACCTAGATGCCAACAAATTTATGGGACAGAGCAGGTAAACTATGTAGCTGAAGAAGTGTACCTCCCGGCAAGTGTGAGCCCTGGCATGACTTTTCTTCGCTTCCAACGTGAAGCCCAAATGGCGATAGAAATAGATTTTTAAGCTTGCTGACTCTATTTCCCTTGTACCTTTTCTTTTCTGCAGATTGTTTTCTTTTTCTTTCTAGTTTGTGAATGTACGGTTAAGTTACTATCCTGGGGTGGCATCAATGATTGAGAATGTAGTTTGTCTGAACACCTGGGTGATTTGTGGATAGATGACAGAGATCCACTCTCTTTTGGGTGACAGATGACAAAGAATTGGTTCTGGGTTTGTCTATTTTGATCCCAAACCAATCAAGAATTTTGTGCCCACTGGAAAGAACAGCTCTTTGATATCTGGACCAACGCACTCTGGTGTTTCTAGGTTTCCTCCTGACACACAGCTGAAGTCGTAAAACTGACGTGTAAGTTCTCCATGTGTCGGAAAAGCCTTTAACCTCACACTGTGAGAGTATGAAACATTTGCCTAATTCCAGAGAGCATTAATGAGTTAGATGATAAAATCTCATAAATTAAAGGAGTTCTGTTCTGATAACACTTTTTTTTTTTTAAGATTTTTATTTATTCATTTAACAGAGATAGAGAGAGAGCACAAGTAGGCAGAGCGGCAGACAGAGGGAGAGGGAGGAGCAGGCTCTCCGATGAGCAGGGAGCCCGATGCGGGGCTCGATCCCAGGACCCTGGGATCATGACCTGAGCTGAAGGCAGCTGCTTAACCCACTGAGCCACTCAGGCGCCCCTCTGATAACCCTTCTAATGATAAATAAGTGCATATATAAAATGCAATTCCCAGTATCTCCAGAGAGAAATGAACCTTACACGTTAAATGTGCTACATTGTTTTCTTTTTCTTACAAAAACTAATTCATGTCATTATATATTTGTCCAAACAATGGGATGTATAACCCCAAGAGTGAATCCTAATGTCAGCTATGACTTTGGGATATTATGATGTGACAATATAGGTTCATCAACTGTAATAAATGTATCACTCTGGTGGGGGATGTTGGTAACGGGGAGGCTGTGTATGTGTGGGTGCAGAGGGTCTACAGGAAACCTTTCTACCTTCATTTCAATTTTGATAGGGACCTATACTGCTCTAAAACAATGTCTTAAAAAAATCAGATATCTTTACTCTAATTTATAAAGCAAGCATGGGGCGCCTGGGTGGCTCAGTCAGTTAAGCGTCTGCCTTTGGTTCAGGGTCCTGGGATCCAGTCCCGCATAAGGTGGGCTCCCTGTTCAGTGGGGGGCCTGCTTCTCCCTCTCCCTCCCTCCCCCCGCTTGAGCACTCGCACTCTCTCTCTCATGTTCTCAAATAATTAAAATCCTTAAAAAAATTATAAAGCAAGTATATATTTTATTTCATGTGGGTTTATATTTCCTAACCTATGTACTATCCTGTTCAAATGAGCTAACATTACTCCTAATGTTTAAGATTATGAAAAATATGTTTGTGTTCACTAATAATTGTTTTGATACACATTTTATATCAATTGTAATTACACTTTGTAGAATATAAGCTTAAAGATAATTTCCAAGATATTAGGTAACTTGCAACCCTGAACTAATATTATTTATTAGAATATTGTTGGATACTCAGAAAATTTCAAGGGAGGATGGAAAGAATACTGAAACATTAACTGTTAGGCAAAACTTAACCATACAACTCCAGTTCTATCAACTATTGACATTTTGTTTTACTGGATCTTTCCTCTTCTTTTTCTTCCTCTGTGCTCACACACGGACATATTTTTTTTTTTTCTATATCTTTTGGAAGTAGTTTGCAGATATTGCGATACTTGACTCAACACTTCAGCATGAGTAGCCTAAGAATAATTGCATTATTCTGCACCATAAAACCATTTTCACTCCTAACTTTTTAAAATTTTAATTCCAATTAGTTAACATACAGTATTATGTTAGTTTCAAGTGTACAATACAGTGATTCAACACTTCCATACATCACTCAGTGCTCATCACAAGTGCTCTCCTTAATCCCCTTCACCTACTCTCCCCACCCCAACCCTCTCCCCTCTTGGAACTATCAATTTGTTCTCTGTAGTTAAGATTCTGTTTCTTGGCTTGTCTCTTTTTTCCTGTTTGTTTTGTTTCTTAATTCCACATGTGAGTGAAATCATATGGTATTTGTCTTTCTCTGACTTACTTTGCTTAGAATACTACTCTCTAGCTTCAGCCATGTTGTTGCAAATGGCAATATTTCATTCTTTCTTTATGGCTGAATAATACTGCATTGTATATATACCACCTCTTCTTTATCCATTCATCAGTCGATGGACACTTGGGCTGCTTCCATAGTTTGGCTATTGTCACCCCTTAGTACAATTAAGTTATTTAAATAAAATAATTTTACCTAAAATGTAATTCATGTTAAAAATTTCCCACTTGTCTCCAAATTATCTTTAATACTGCCATTTTTTTCAATCCAGATTCCAAACAATCCTGGATTGAAGTTGTTTGATATTTCTATTTTGCTTCTCAAAATCAAGAACAATCCCCTGATATTACTGACTTCTTTAAATTGTTAGAAGTATAACATTTTTAAAAAGAGAAAGTCACGATTCTCATACAAATATAAAATAAACACGTGTCAAAGATTTTATTTATTAATCTTTAAGGGGACAGTAAGATGTTACAAACCAGCTCATAGGAGAACCCAAAGAGCATCCACACACCGGTAGTGGGGACGTCAAAATGTACAGGAAGTGTCTAATGCATCTGAGAAATCTGGGTTATAGGTATAACCCTAAGAGGCTATAGTTAGGGGCAGGAACTAATAGATGCAATATGGTTGTTTTTTTTTTTTTTTTTTTTGTGGGGAGGAAGGGACAAAATCCATTTGTATATCTCCATAGACACAAATAATTCACATTAATTTCTAGGATTTTAAAACAGTTCAAACACAACGAATGGTGTAGACCACCACAGAACCAGGCAATGTGGTCGGTGTCCTGGATAGGTCTAGCATTCCATAAAACACCCAGTGATATATATTTTATATATACATATATATATATTTGTATATGTGTGTGTCTATTTCAAAGTCTTTCACAATTTTTCCTGTCTCTCCCAGCTAATGATCATAATAAGCACAAATATTAATAATGATCACAAAAAGACTGGTGTTAGGCTTGGCCTGATTATTTACACAGGTGGTGTAGGAATATTAATTTATTATGTAGGCTTCTTTGACTTTGCTTCTCACAAATCTAGTGCTTACCCTATGAGTAACTGCTAAAGCCATCAAATTACTTCTGTTTGGAAGCTCTCATAGGGTGTTTCTGACTGGATTTTTAAAATATCATTGGCTATTCTTTGACTGTAAAACTAAGTTCAAGATTCTCCCCACCAGATAACACCTTCCTAACTCAGAAATTTGGGTGAATTCTTTTCTTGAAGTACTGGGAATTTGCTAAGCATGCCAGGAATGGATGTGTCTTTCTACCTCTAAGGCTGGGGTCCTATAAACCAGGAGACAGGACAATCTTCTTGGAGTGCCAGGTGGTCACATAGAGTCAACAACTGCTCCTTTATTAAAAGCATATTTGTTAGTTTTGATTAAATAAGAATCATTCTCAAATATATTTCAGATTGTCCTTGGTGGTACACTTTGTCCAATTATATTTTGGTAAAAGGGAGGACAAATTTTTATTCAATCTCTGCAAAATATTATATTGCCATGAAAAGTAAGGAAGTTTAGTAAGATTATCTGAATTTGGGAGTGGCAGTAAAACTCAGATATTATTGCGAAAAGTTTTTTTTTTTGGTACAGAAAAATAGAGTCTATTGGACGTTTGTACAGAACAGAAAGTTTAAGAAGAATGAGAAAGGGCTTTGTCAAATATTCAGAAAATGGAATACTATAACAACATTGACAATATTGCAAACAAATAATGAAAATAAAATTTTCTTCATCAGTTCATTCAATCCTAAAGAATTAAATCTTGTGTTGTAGAATCTTGGATTAGCAATCTTATTTCATTTGAAAGAGTCCTGGAAATCCTGACTCAGTCCATTGATACATCTGAAATTTGTCTAAGCACAAAAACCTATAACCAAGAGACAATTATTTGAAACATCAGCAGTTTATAGAATCTGACAACATATTTTTTTTATTTCTCAGATGCTCAACCAGTTTATCATTTTATGTTCCTCTGTTCCAGTCTGTTCCAGACTTTATAAAAGCATAATGCAATTCAGTTCATGAACGTAAGTTAGTCATCATCCCAGGGCCCCAAGAAGAAGAGCCAGAAAGTTACTGTTCTAAAATCAGAATGTCTATACTACATGTAACAAGAAGGGAAGTTCTGTCTTGCACTATATCTGTGCACTAAAAATGCAGGACCTGCAAATGCCCAGTTTCTGCAAGGTTAACTATAGCATCTTAGAACTGTTTCTATATGGCAAAGCTAAATTTGGTGTTCTTTTTCGGAAAATACCTTGGACTGTCCCTGCACAAGCCAAGAAATTCATCCAGACCACCTTGTTTGGCCAGGTCATACTATTACTGACAGGACAGAACTAGAAGAGGTCCCTATGTGGTTACAGATGTTGATAGAGATCATAATAAAGGAATGCGCCGTGGAAGAAAGGGCATGCAAAAATCTAGATGGACCTACCATTTTAAGACAAGATAGAAATGCATTATTATTTTCTTCTTTTTTTTTTTAAGATTTATCTACTTACCCTAAAAGAGAGAGAGAGAGCGTGCACATGAGTGTGGGGGGAGAGGCGGGGGGGGAGAGAGAGAGAGAATCTTAAGCAGATGCCACGCCCAGTGTGGACCCCAACATGGGGCACGATCTCAG
>NW_028067382.1:0-8016 GCF_054177405.1 Leptonychotes weddellii
GCAAGGACTCAGCCTTCCTCAGCTGACTCCCCCTAGGGCGAGTCAAGCCTGTTGCTCAGGCCTGTCAGGCAGGGCTTTCATTCCCTTAATAAATAGTGCGGTGAATCTCACCCCTGCTGACATTTGTCAAGACGACATTTCATGAAAAGTCCCAGTTGAGAAAGAATGCTGCCTGGGTTCAAGCCACTTCTGAGAACAGGCAGCTACACAAAACCCCTGTGACCCAAAAGGATGTCACAGGCTGGGCTTGGGAAACAAGGTACTGAGGGAGTCTTGGTGGGGGGGGGTGGCAGTTCCCAAGGTGGACCTGGCACTGAAGGGTGGTTAAGATGGAGATCCTGTTTGGGAATAAAGGAATCTAGGATGTTCCCATTTCCGCTAGATTAAATTATTTTGGTTTGTTGGTGTGCAATGAGCCCAGCATGATGTTAGGTGACACTTGAAACTAAAAAAAATACTGATCACTGCCAGAATAAGTACTTAAGAGGCAGGCTTCCTCTGGGCATTCATAGGGGAGAGACAGCTATGACCGAACATGGTCAAAAAAGGCTGGTGGAATTTGTGTGAAGTCTATAGGATAGTACATGAAGTATAGGTGTGTGTGTGTAGGCGGGTAGGGTATATCTGGGGGTGCATCCCATGACCAGGCCATGGCATGAAATGCACTATGTTTAGGGGTATCGGGTACGGTAAGGTGTAGCCAGCTGAGGCAGAGGGGTGACTAGTAGCAGACAGGAGTAGAAAGGCAGCGTTTGTCATGTTGTGGGTCCTGTATGACAAGCAAGGAAGAACCACTCGGGGGGCTGCAGCACAGGGAAGGGAATGACGGGACAGGTGTTTTGGAGAGCTGGCCTGGATAGAGGGCCCAGAGTCTGAAGGCAGAGGCAAAGGGCAGCCGCCGTGATTCAGGCAGGATATCAGCCTGCACCGCTGTCCTAGAGACTGCTCAGCAGAGGACAGAGAGAGCAGGCATTTTGGAGGAAGATTCAGTGTCCTTCCTGCCTGTACAATGTGTTTGTTTCCCTTTCCAGCCAACTCCATACACCACTGAAGAATTTGAGAAGAGCTTTGAAAAAGCATTGCTTTATCTTACTGCTCTTCCATCCACATCCCCATAGTTTCCCTCCTATTCACCACCTGAAGCTTAAACTCCTCAGCTTGCCTTCAAGGCATATACCAGTGAGTTGCACACTTTTTTTTTTTTTTAAAGCAGCAGGACCTTTTCTTCAAAGGTGACCTTAAAGACCAAGAGGGAAAATGTCAAAAGCAGAGGATCTCTGCTTAAATCTGCACACAGGCCTAGGACATTCTCTCTCCAGGCAGCTTACCCCCATATGCTTTAGTTTCCAGTCCTTTAGCCATCCCACCCTGTCCCTATTGCTGTGACCATGGAGTCTCTGAGATCCTGCCAAGAAAACTCCAGGGCCTTGAGCACAGCTGGAGTCCATTTGCCTGCCAGGTCAATTTCAATCTGCCTTTTCTCCCACTGCTCTTCATGCCCATTAGAATGCTCAATCTTTTGCCCTAAACACATACTGGACCTTGGCATTCCACTGCTGTCGCTTGTTCTCACCCTGAAATGATGGCCCTCATAGCACCTTACATGCTTCCAAACCTGACCATGCCCCGCTCATGCCTATCCTCTTCCATCATTTTCATCATCACCATCACAACCATCATCATCACCATAATCATCATCCCCACTATCAATATCATCATCACCACCATCATCATCACCATCAACATCACCACCATCAACATCACTACCATCATCACCATCATTACCCCAATCAGCATCATCACCACCATCATCAATCAAAAGGTTTACTGAACATTTACTATACCCATTTAATAGAGATTTTCTCATTTCATCTTCACATCAATACACCCAGGTAGGAATTATTATTTCTCTCTCTTTATAGACAGACCAAAACCAAAGTATAGAGTGATTAAGTAACATTCTCAAGGTCACCCAGCTAGGGAGCAGCTTAGCCAAGATTCAAACCCAGGCCATCCAACACAAGAGTTCCCAATCCCAGTAAGTGCTCTACACAGCCTCCACAAACACATATATGTAGGCTGGGTGATGGATTAATTAGGTTGATGAGTGAGAGAATACAAGTAATAACAGAGAAAATACATTTAATCATTCAGCAAATATGTATTAAGTTCCCCCTATGTGCCAAGCACTGTGCCAGCGTCCAGCGAGATGGTGGAAAAGGTGGACACTACTTCTGCTCCCCTTGGAGCTCAAAGTCTGGGGAAAGAAGTTAGAGATGACCATGAGTTTTCCAGTGTGCATGATTCAGAGATGAAATGATAGTGCCATTGGGAGAGAATCCAGGAAGAGGAGTGAACTTAGAGGTAAGAAGATGATTTTAGCAGGTGGTCTGCTGTGCTTCAGGTGCCAGGGTAAAGCAAATTAACAAAAGAAATTGTTCAGCAGGTGATGGAGATACCCGCTGGGATCTCAGAGAGAGACAGCTGTGGGAGACGTGGGCCTGGGAATTACATAAATAATGTTGACAGATAAAGATAGGAGCTTACGCCAAGATTAATACAGAGAAAATTATCAAGTCTAGAGACAGAAGCCAAGCCTTGGAGAATGCTCCAGAGAGGATGGATACCTCTTGAGAGAAGAAATCGTCATAAGGTATCAAAGAGGCCAAGAACTGAGGTGTGAAGGAGAGGACAAGTGCCAAAGATCTCAGGTAGAGCAACAAAAAAGAACGTGAGTTCTTTCCATTTCACCTTATAGAAATTTTTGCTGATTTCTGAGAGCATGGTTTCAATAGAGGTGTGAGGGTAAATGACAGATTATAGGAGTCCTGGGCGGGGGGGGGGGCATGCATGATGAGGAAAAGGCAATAGCCATTTGCTAAAGCCACCTCACATTGAGAAGTTGGCATGAAAAAAGAGTAGTAATGGTCAGTTAAAGGAATAAAATAGTGAACAGAATCAGTTTTACTAATGATGTGACCTGACCCCAAATATGAGTATGTTAAAGTATGACAGTCACTGGATTTAAAATAGAACTCTTTAAAGCCATGCCAACTAAAATAGAACCCCCAGAGTTGACCTACCCAAATCCCGGGAGCTCCTACTCAAATGAATGGTGGTCTCTGCTCTCTGTTTTCTGTTTGGGATCATAACTTAGTTTAGTTCAGCAGATTCTTTCTTCCTTTTATAACTAAAATTTTAAATAATAAAAGAAACAGTCTGGTTAATCCCCCAAATGTATTTCTCCTTAGGGAAATATTTACATTCTTATGACCCCAAATGCTAAGCCAATGAAAGCAGTGGCAGAAACCATTATTCATTGTTAATGGCAAAAAAGCAGAAGGGAATGAAAGGCTCAAAGAATTTTGGTATTTTGGGGGGATAAAAATGACTTTTTTGTCTTTGTATTTTTATCTCCTCTGCCACCATAATTTAGATAGACAGAAAACAGGTCTGGCAACTGGCCATGTACATAAGGCCAAATAGCTCACTTCCCAGAAGATGTAGAGAAAGATTGTTGGGGCTTCTTTATAAAAGCATGGCAGACTCAGACCTGGGACCACGGGAGATCATGAGAGGGAACTATTCCTTATTGAAAGAAATTGCTAAATTCACCACCAGAGTGCACGGACTTGGGAAATCATGAAGATACAGTCGTCCTAGAGTACTCATCACATACTGACCTCTGTTCCAGTTCGGGCCCAGACACTCTAGCAGTGGGCAAATCAGAAATCACAAAATAGCAACAGCCTTGAGGAGAGGCTAAGACAACTGAGGTCATTTGGGCGGAAAGGGAGGAAATGGAGAAAAGATATGGATCACATGAGTGGCTATTAGCTCTTTCTGTTAAGAACCAAACAAGAAGGGGGGCGCCTGGGTGGCTCAGTTGGTTAAGCGTCTGCCTTCGGCTCAGGTCATGATCCTGGGATCCTGGGATCAAAACCCCGCGCCAGGCTCCCTGCTCAGTGAGAGCCTGCTTCTCCCTCTCTGTCTGCCTGCCGCTCTGCCTACTTGTACCCTGTCAAATAAATAAACAAAATCTTTAAAAAAAAAAAAAAAAGAACCAAACAAGAAGGAATGGTCTAAACTCCCACAAGAAGTCTTTAGCTTGAGATTAGGAAAGACTGTCTGACCAACTGGTTTGTAAACATGAAGTGTATTGCTAAGGGTCATTAGGATTACTCAGGTTCAAATCCTATCTCCTCCTACATGACCTTGAGCAAGTTACTTAATGTCTCTGTGCCTTGATTTCCTCCAGAGTGGGAATTCAGTGGTACCTGCATTGTAGGGATTTCATGGGTTAATCCACGTAAAGCACTTAGCAGAGGAACAACACATCAACACTACGTGAGCCACCATTATCTCAGCCCACAGTGTCAGATGGGAGGGAAATGTATTACTATTTTTCTAAAATTGAATTTAATGTCTATTTTAAGCCCCCATTTGGAGGAAAATGCATCTTTGGCAATTCAGGGTCACCTCCTTTCCTTGTGAGTGGGGAGGGCTGTCTTCTGTATGGTCAAGGTGCTGGGGGAGTGGGTCTTGGGGTCATCGTCAGCCCACACTGGTATCCTCAGAGATCTGCTGTGGTCTCAGGCATCAGTCCACATAGGCAGGTACCATCCTTGAGGCCTCCTTGGGCCCCACTCTCTTTCAGCTACTTCCATGGTCTGCTTGGGAACAGATGGCCATGGGATCCTGGGAGGCTTCTCATATGATTCTAGACCTGAGCAGCCGTTTCTATTTGGGGATCTAGTCACCTCCCCAGAGTTGGACACAGGAGAAGTGAGACCCAGGATCCCTCCACGACCTGAGTTCTCCAAGACCTTTTATTCCCTTCCTTAGGTCTCAGCCTAGAGAATGCAGGGTGTGGGACCTACCTTGTTGGAGACCCAAACCTCTACAAACACACCTCACTTCCCCTCTGAATCACTCTCTCCTATGGATTATAAGAATAAGTGATGGACTAGGGGTGCCTGGGTGGCTCAGTCGTTGGGCATCTACCTTTGGCTCAGATCGTGATCACAGTGTCCTGGGATCAAGCCCCACATCGGGCTCCCTGCTCAGCGGGAAGCCTGCTTCTTCCTCTCCCACTTCCCCTGCTTGTGTTCCCTCTTTCGCTATGTCTCTCTCTGTCAAATAAATAAATAAAATCTTAAAAAAAAAAAAAAGAGTATGTGATGGACTAAAGCTTTGGTTAATTCACAACATTATCCCACTGTACCCTGGACATTAATCTTTCACTTCAGCCCCCAGTAGAAGGCTCCTTGCTGCTTCTCTTAAATAACTTCCAGCCATCTACATGGAAGGCTGCAAGAGACTCCCCAAAGAGCAGCCACAGAGGACGGCTTCCCTTTGTGCCCTTTTCCAAGAGCCCATGCAGAAGGTCATGAAGTCAGCCACCTACTATTACAAAAGGGAACCTCAGGGCACTTACCACAGGCAAACAAGATAATACATTACACCTCCCATCAGGCCAAACAGTTCAAGTAACCTGTGGCCAGAAACATCACTTAATTCCATTCTATGTATATATCTAAATAATTTACACAAAACACATATGGTACAAGACAAAAATAAAGGGTGAAAATGGGGCAAAATGAAACAAGATGAATTGGGAATTCATGCCACATGCCTGGGAGTCTCAACTTACTACAGGACAGCCACAAAGAGGACCCACCTTCCCAGCAGCCAAGGCGTGAGTGTCCCCAGTCCTGAAATCCCCCCAGGGCTCTCAGCGGGGGACACTATACAATGGACAGAATTAAGCCTCAGTGATACCTTTACAGGAAATAATATAGTGAGCTTCCCATGCTACTTCTTATAGCCACCTGGCAATGCACCCAGAGTGTCCTGACAAAGGGAATTTCAGGGCGCCCGGGTGGCTCAGTTGGTTGAGCGTCCGATTCTTGGTTTGGGCTCAGGTCATGATCTCAGGGTCATGAGATTAGCGCCATGTTGGGCTCTGTGCCCAGCATGGAGGCTGTTTCAGTTTCTCTCTCCCTCTCCTTCTGTCCCTCCTGCTCATGTTTGCTTGCTCTCTCTCTAAAATAAGTAAATAAATATTTAAAAAATATATATTTATATATATTAAAAAAGAAACAAAAAACAAAGGGAATCTCAGTAAAAATAATTCCACAGGGACCAGTACTGTGTAATTCACCCACACATCTCTCTGCTGTTTAAATAACAAACAAGCTAAAAAAATTAAAAAATAATAAACAAGCTAAATAAACCTAAGTCAAGTTCACTAGGCTTGAGAAAAGTGAACAAACTATGTATTATTCAGGCAGCTCTTCCCATACTGTTCCTGCCTAGTATGTACCAAGTAGAAATTGTGTGACCAACTGTCCCACTGGCCTGGGACTAAGGACTTTTGGTGTTAAAGCCAAGACAGTTCCAGGCAAACTAGGACGGTTGGCCACCCTGGGTCAAGATGATGGTTCCTGTCTTTATACCTAGATCTCAGCTTTCTTATGTTGGCGGTTAAGTACAAACTTGAAAAGTCAGACAGTTTGAGGTGGGGTTGATGCCTTCTGCGAAGGGCTGAGGAGCTGACAGGAAGTAGCAAGCTGCCAGACCTCCACAGGGAGGGGCTGAGGGAGCTGTGCAAGTAGGGCTAGATCCTCTTCCAGAAGCATCCTCTCTCCTGCAATGCACACACAGGTCAAGACTCCACAATATTCCCAGCCTAGTGTTTTGTCCATTCTAGGTGCTCAATAAATACTAGGACTCAAATTAAATTGGGTTGACTAAGGGAAAATATTTCTCAACCTCTTCCAGATCCTTTTGCTTCATCTTCCCTTGCACACTTCTCTGGGGCACACATGTCCTTTGCTAATCTATCCTCGATTCTACCCTCCAGTCAGGGTCAAGCTGTGTGTCCTGGCTGCAGGGCCCCCAGAGACAGAGAGGCAGGTCCTCTTCTATGGGTGCCTAATGCTCTTCTGGGCTACCTGGGGACTGACCTAACACCTTCCCTGGCTTCTACTCCAAGACATTTTCTCAGTGGGTATCCCTTTCCTCCAGTCTCTGGGCTGTTTCTTTGCAAACATTCTCACCTACCCCTGCTTCTCAGGCACCCCAAAGATCTAGGATGCTGGGGTTATAGTACTGGGGTGTCAGACAGGAAAAAACCACAATTCTTGTTTTACAGTCTAGTTGATCAGAGCAGTAAGTAAATAAGTAAATGAGTCTTTTCAACTTTCTTTTGGAGATTTGGAAATAATAAGCAATTAAAACAAAACAAAACCAACCACAACAATAAAAAAGAAAACAAAACCCTCCCAGAACTCAGCTCTCATGCCAAAATTAAACCACAATAATTTAGTCCTCTGAAAATGATCTTAAACTACCTTCCTCTAATGACACCTCTTCCCTGGCTCTTCCCCTCCACTTTCTGGAAAAGAAAAAAAAAAATCGAAGCAGTGGATTCTCTAACTCCTGATGTATTCAGTTTGTACCTACTGATTGGTTACTCATCTTTTCAGGGCCTGAGCTGTTTATATTTATTATATAAATAATAACACAATAACAACTATTTGAACAGCGCTAGTGATGTGCCAGGCACTGCTTCAAGCATTTTGCTTATATGAACTTAACCTTCACAGTAATATTTTGAGGTACATGCTCTCATTATCTTCATTTTACAAATGAGAAAACTAGGGCATAGAGAATTTAAATAACTTTCCCAAGGTCACATGGCTGGTAAGTGAGAGGGTTGGGATTCAATGCAGACTGACTTCAGAATGCATGCACTAACCATTATGCAACAGTGAATGAATAAACAGGTGGATGGATGGAGGACAGATGATGGATGGCAGACGGATGGATGGTGATGGTGGATGGATGGTGGATGGTCGATGGATGGATGGTGGATGGTAGGTGGATGGATGGTGGATGGTGGATAGTGGATGGATGGTGGATGGTAGATGGATGGATGGTGGATGGTGGATGGTGGATGGATGGATGGTGGATGGATGGTAGATGGATGGATGGTGGATGGTGGATGGATGG